>NW_005871445.1:269259-275866 GCF_000147115.1 Myotis lucifugus | reverse complement strand
TTTGTCTATAGTAAACTTGTATGACTAAGTAATGCCTAAAGCAGTAAAAGATGGATCATCTGAAGCCACTTTCTCTGCTCCTTTCCTGAGAGTTCTACCTTTCGACTGGGCTAAGAGCTCCTGGAAGGCAGGGCAGGTCTGTCTCAGCCCCAGGCCCCCAGGCGTAGCACTTTGCAAACAACCTTGTAAAGTGGGCCTGTTAGAACACCCACTTCACAGATGAGAAAACTGAGGCTCAGAGAAGCTAAGACACACAGCTCTGATGCTCTTTGAATCATCTGTGTCTACCTGGTGCCTGCCACTAACAATTGCTTGTTGAAATGATGAGTGAGGAAGAAAAGGAATGAGAAAAATGAGTCAGGGAGACAGGGCAGGAAGGAGGGGTGGAAAATGAGAATGAACATTTGGAGGGAAGGGGAGAGCAAGGCAAGTGGAGGGAGGCCCAGGCCCGAAGAACTCACCCTGCAGCTTGACCTCGGCATTGGTGTGGTACAGGCCTCCATGGTGTGCCACCGTGCGGGCAGCCTCCAGGTGGGCCAGCACCACCTCCACGCCGTGCTCCGTGCTGCCCCAGGGCTCCGGGCCCTCGGCCGGGGCCGTGTCACACTCCAGCAGAGTGATGAGCGGCAGGACGTGAGGAAATGTGGTGTTGCTCAGCGGCGGGCCTTCTGCGAGGAGGGAGACAGCAGGCTCTCAGAGACCCTGGAGGGCCCCACTGCCCACTGTGGCCCCAGAAACTGAGACACAGAAGCGGAAAGGGTGGGGCCTGCTGAGGTCCCAGAAAACCCCCAGGGCTCCTGACTTCTGGACAGACCTTTCCTTTCAGATTCTTTCAACTAAATCTATCGCACCCTTGGCCCGGCCCCAAGGGCCACGCCTGGACGGGGCTGCCAGCTGCCAGGTGCAGAGTGAGTGCAGGAATAGCTCGCACAGAGCTCAGTCAAGCTCTCATCTTCCACACCGGAAGGTCTTGCCGGGCCCAGAGAGGGTTGAAACCTGTGCAAGGTCACACAGCAACATGGGGGGTACCTTTGCCCTCATTGAGGCTCTTGAGAAACGGCTTGAGCTTCTTCTCGTAGAGGATGGCACCCTCCGTGTGTCGCTGTCGCAGAGTCATCCATGTCTGCTCCAGCCGGGCAATCTGGGGAGGCCAAACTGTGAGCGACCAGCCAGGGAAGCGGCCAGCAAGGGCCACAGGCCGCCCTGCCGCGTGGATGCCCAGATGCGCGGTTATTACGATCACCATTCATGTATCAGGGACGGTGCTAAGTCCTCATGAAGCCCTCCCACAACCCATTTTACAGATGAGGAAACTAAGGCTCGGAGAAGGGAATGACTTGCCCAAGGTCATTCCAGAAATAAGTGGTAGAGCTGGGAGCTGACCCACGGCCTGTCGGACCCCATTGTTACTATTTACTAGGCATAGGAGAGGAAGTGCAGTGTGGATGAGGTTTGGGCTATGAAATTAAGACAGACCTGGTTCTAATCCCAACTTTTTCAGCCTCTGACTGTGTGACCTTAGGCAAGTACTGCTCTGCCTCAATTTCTCCATCAGTAAAATGGGGACAATAAAGACATTTACCTCGAGATTGTTTTGAGGAATCCGTGCTTGTAAAATACTTAGTGTAGCACTAGCACCCAGCATACAGTAAGTGCTCACTAAATGACTGACACTCCTATATGCACCTCATGCATTTACAGGTGGGAAGACTGAGGCCCACAGAAGGGGCAGACTTGGTGTCGGAGCAGGTCAGCACTTAGAGAACCCACTCTTCCAGGAGCCCTTTCCCCAATGCTGCTGAGTTCTTCCGGAATCACTCCACAGCCATCCCGAAGGAAATCAGCCCAGGGCGACAGTCCCCCTGAACCCGCTCTGCCAGGGCCCCTCCGTACCTGGGCCATATCCAGGGCGCCCATGACCGCAGCGAAGCTGAACATGTTGCCCATGGTCCCCCGAAGCTCTGCGGCCAGCTGGATGGTCTTGTGCAGAAGCGCTGCCCGCTCCTCAGCAGAGCCGGTGCAGCCCAGGATGTCTACAGCCAGCATGATGGACATGGTGTGGAACCTGTCGCAGAGGCCAGGTCAGGGGGGCGTGACCAAGGGCGGGGCCAGGGTTCCTGCCACTGCCAGGGGTTAGGCACCGAGTGGGTGGAGAGCAAAGCCCAAACGGGGAGGTTGTAGAGACCACGAGGTCAGGGGGCGTGGCCAGAGAGAGATGATGGGCGGAGCAAAGATTCATGGACTATGATTGGTCAGGAGGATGCAAAGGTGAATCCCTAAAGGACTGGGTCTTTGAGAAACCAGAATTGCTTGGAGCAAAAGAATGACAAGTTGCACTTGGTCAGTGGGATAGGGGGCGTGGCCACAACCCCTGGGAGCCAGGCTGAGAGACTGTGATTGGCCAGCTGGCCAAAGCCAAAGGACGAGAGTCCCCCAGCGTGGGGGCGGGGGGTGTGTGTGTGTGTGTGTGTGTGTGTGTCGAGGGGGGGGGGGGGTGTTTCCCTTACCTTTCCAGCAGGTCTAGACGTAGCTGCCGGCCATGGGGGAGGGTGAGCAGCTCCATGCCCCAGCGGACTCCCATTAGGGTCTGCATCTCCTTGGTAACGCCCAGTATCCTAGCAACCTGCAAGGACGCCCAGAGGGCTGATTAATTTCCTGTCTTGGCTGGCCCAAGCCATCTGGGAGTCAGAAAGCTTTATCTAGGAGGGCAGCCTGGCCGGGAGGCCGGATTTGAATTCCAGCTCTACTGCTAACCCTCTGCGGTGGAGCAAAGGAGCCTTCTTTTCCTCATCTGCGAAATGAGGGATAAATGGGGAAATGCCCAGAGGTGCCTGACGTGTTAAATACTCAGTTAAGGCTAAGGACCAAGGGCTGCCTTATTCCAGAAGGCCGACCTGAGTCCCAAGGAGAGAAAGGGGCAGTCCAATGTCACACACAGGGCCTAGAACCAGGGCTGCTCCCTTCACACCTTAGTGCTCTTCATAGAACATCCCTGCACTCTCTCTTCTTGCTTCCTGAGCTTGGAGACCAGTGCGACCCCGTAACCAGTGCACTCCAAACTTCAGAGGGAGGAAGTGAGGTGCAGAGATAGCTGGGGTTCTGAGATGAGCAAAGATTCATTCCCAGCAAACACTCTGGGCTCTGACAACGTACGGGCCAGGTAATGAGTTTTGCTTGTTTTGTCCACCAGGGGGTGTGGGGGCGGGGAATTGGGTCATTTACATTCCCTGGACCAGCCCGGACTTTAGCCAGACTCAACAGTGAAGTCAGACACCACTGGGTTTCAGGACTGCCCAGTTCCAGTGCCAAGCTGACATCTGCAGGAAGCAATATCTTGCTTTTTGCTTTTTTTAAGTCTCTATAAATTTATTTTTTAACATTTCTATTTTTTTTTTTAAGAGAGAGGAAGGGAGAGGAGAGAGAGAAGCATCCATGTGAGAGTGAACCATCGATCAGCTGCCTCCTTCATGCCCCCCATCGGGGACCAAACACAAAACCTGGGCATGGGCTCTGACCCGGAATCAAACCTTCAAACCTGCAACTCCTTGGTGCGCAGAATGACACCCAACCAACTGAGCCCCACAGGCCAGGCCAACTTTTTTAAAAGGGGAAAATGGAGGCCCAGAGAGGCAAAGTGATCAGCCCAGAGTCACACAGCAAGTAAAGGACAGCCATGAAGCCAGAATCCAGCCCCACTGGCTATGTTTGGGGAATTTAGGGGCCAGCTCCTCACTACCCTGATCCCAGTCCTAAAGCCAGGGGCCGGGGTGCTGCCCCTGTCCCAGGGTGCACCGAGCACCTACCAGGCAGTCAACCTTGGTGACATGCTGAGCCAACGTCCGGGCGTCCACCTCTGCCAGCAGCTCCTTGACCTTGCGCAGGAGGCCCACCTCCAGGGGCCGGTTATCCTTGGGGATCAGTAGTGACTGGAAAGTGGCCGGGTTGAAGGAAGAGGTGGCTTCTATGATGGGGACTGTGAAGGCCCTGCCCCAGTCCCCGTCGGGGGCCCCATTTTCTGACAGGTCCTTTAGCCTCTCTCCGTAGCTCTTGCCCTGCCGGCTGGAGGCCTCCGCTGCTGCCCACTCACGGCTGCCACGGACAGGAGGCTGGAGCTGGCAGTAATGGCCAGAGTCCGGGTCGCTGTAGCTGCTGAGCGACGGTGAGGGGGAGGCCTTGCAGAGGGTGTGGGAGGGGCTGGCATAAGGGCCCTTGTCCAACTCCCCAGGGGGCTTTGGGGCACTTCCGGGACACAGCTGGGGTTCACTGGAGCGGCGGGTGACCGGGGAGGCGGGCAGCACTGTGGCCGAGGGGGCTGCGGGGGCGGCATGAACACGGGTCACTGCAGGGAGAGAAAAGGAGAGCACTGGTTACCATGGCTCCACCCAGCGCCGTGCCCCCACCCCCTTCCCGAAGGACAGCCTCCATTTACCCTACAGGGGCCATCCCTGCTTCCAACACAATCCAGGCCCAGCGGGTGCCAGCAAAAGGAACAGCCCTCAGCGAGGCTTGGCCATCACTGGCCCCCAGGGGTCTGCACACGCCCACCCTAAGCTGCCGCAGCCTTGGGGAAGCACGGGACTATGGGGGGGTTGGGGGGCTTTCAGCGACTCAGGGAAGCTAAGCACTGGCTGGAGTTCAGGGAGCCACGTGGAATTATTTCTCCGTGGATTAGTAATGATGGTTTAGTGAGTTCCCGTGTGCCAGGAGCTGGCGATATGTTGGAGATACACTGGTCAACAACAGTAAAACCATCATCAAAATTACAGGTGATGCTAATTGAGCCCTTGCTGCCTGTGAGATCCTTCTTGGCACATTGGTCCATTTAACCTCCTCAGTATCCTGTGGAGTAAGTACTTTTATGATCCTCGTTCTGCAGGTGAGAAAACTGAGGCTCAGAGAGGTGAGCTGACCTGTCCCAGGCCGCCCAGCCAGCAAGCGGGAGAGCTGGTAAAACCTGGCTCCTGGGTATTGCGTCCACCATGTTGCTTAGAAATTGTCCAGTGGATTATTTCTGACAAGGGATTTTAACTTTCACACTCAGGCCTGTTGATTTGAAGGGGGATAGTTATGACAAAGTTTCTGGCCCGTGTTTAGGGACTCAAACCATTGCAATGAGCAAGCTGTGGAACTGTTTGTATGTCAACATCAATAGCTCTGCTCTAGCCGGTTTGGCTCAGTGGCTAGAACGTCAGCCTGTGGACTGAAGGGTCCCAGGTTCGATTCCGGCCAAGGGCACATGCCTGGGTTGCGGGCTCGATCCCCAGTAGGGGGCATGCAGGAGGCAGCCGATTGATGATTCTCTCTCATCATTGATGTTTCCATCTCTCTCTCTTCCTTCCTCTCTGAAATCAATAAAGAAATTTTTAAAAAATAGCTCTGCTAGCAGGTTCTTAGAGTAAATTTTTATAGGGCCTCGCTCTCAGAAAAGAGGTAGAAAAACACAATATCACACACAGTAACAGAACTCATCAAAAGCACGTGCACACACACAATCATTGCCACCAGATCCCCGCACTGGCCCCTCTGCCCGCCGCTGTCCATACCGGTACTGTAGGCGGGGGAGCTGGGGCTCTCGGAGATGGGGGACATAGGCGAGTGCAGGTCTGGGATCTGGTCCATGCTGAGCGCACAGTTGCGGATGGATTCCCGGGGGTGGGGCAGTGCTGTGCTGTGGAGCAGACATCTTCGTGAACAGAGAGCCCAGTTGGGCCCTCAGCCAACCTTAGGACCCCCACCTCCGCTTCCATCCCAGAACTACTGAACTTCAGAGGCAGAGAAGGCTCGGAGATGACCAAGCCCAACCTCCCAATGAGCAGGCACAAAAACAGCCCGGAGGAGGACGGCTCCTGCAGGCCGCAGCCTGCGCACATGCTCTCTCTTCTGGGGACCCTCCCCCCAGCTCGGACCACTGTCGGGGATGGGGTTAGAGGGAAGCATGAGAAGCCCAGGGGAGTCAGGCTGACCAAGCGGGGCCCTCCTCCCACACTCTGCTAGATGCCTGGGCACACAGGGCCTGTGGCTCTTGGCACCATTACAGTCACTGCTTCCAAACCACAGGCCAAGTGGCTGCTGCCGCAGGGTATCCAACCATCAATTCCTTGGCGGGCAGCGCCCAGCCCAGCCCAGGGAGATGAGACCGTCCAAGTGCTAGTGCTCAGAACAGCTGGTCTCTTTGCAAATAGCCAGGGAAGCCACAGGAATTAGGAGCACTGACTGGACGCGCAGACCTGGGTTTGAATCTCAGTCTCACCACTCACTAGCGAGCTGCTGCCCCTTTCTGGGCCTATTTCCTCCTCCATCAAGTGGGGGAATGGACAGGAGCCACCACCCAGGGTGACCGGAGTTGAGGATACGAGCAGGGAGAGCACTCGGCACAGGCTAGGTGCCCAGGAGGCCCCGGGGATGATTCGCTGCTGTGGCTGCTCCTGGACAAGGCCTGGTCTCACCCAGCCCCAGAGGCAATGGCGTCTCATCAAGATTCCATTCCCTGTGTGGTGGTTTGCACAGCAAAGCCCTCCACTCTGATGCCTGCCTTGGCCTAGCTAGGTGGGGCGGGAGGGCAGGTGGGGAGGGAGAGGTAGGGGGGGAAGGGGGAGAGAGATAGATG
>NW_005871445.1:266263-269016 GCF_000147115.1 Myotis lucifugus | reverse complement strand
AGGCCCGCCCCCCAGGGGGCTGAGTGAGCCCCTGTGCCGCACAACATGGCACTAAGGCTCCAGGGCAGTCATTCCCCAGGTCAGTGTGCCTGGCCTCCCCCTTTCTCACCAGCACGCTCATGACTGACACGCCCACTTGACAAACGGGGAGACTGAGGCAGAATTAGGGTCCTTGCTTACCTGGTGGGGCAGCCATCGCTGCGGGTGACCTTGTCGGCGGTGAGCCCATCGGTCATGGTGACGCTGCGCCGCTTCATGTGGCTGCCCTTGGGGCCTGCGGGGCTGGCGGGCCCGGCCGCCTTGCCCCCGCCCTGGCCCAGGCCATAGCAGGCCTCCAGGTAGCGCAGCGGGAAGGTGCGGTTGACCGGGCAGTAGATGATGGCGCCGCTCTGCTCCGACACAGCCTTGCGGCTGCCCACGTGGTACCGCACGAGGGCGGGCACGTGGTCGAAGCTCTCCTGCTCGAACAGGTATTGGATGTGGGTGTAGCTCTCGCCCGCCTTCACCACCACCTTGTTGATCTTGAAGTGCAAGGCCTGGTTGCGCCAGCGGCAGGTGAGTACGTAGTCGCCCAGGCTGGTGAGCGAGTCCCGGATGAGAAAGTCGCCGTTGCGCTGCACCAGGGTCTCGGACACCTGCAGGGTGGATGTTCAGAGGCAGGCCATAAGACCCTGGATGAAGTCACAGGAACAGGGGGTCTGGGGAACTCAGGTCTCACACCGACGCCTCCTCAGGGCTCACGCTGGGCAGAGTGAACTCCCAATCCTCGCTCCTCCAAACAGTCCAGGCCCTGGCATATCTGGGTACCCTCCCACTGCTTTCTCTGCCTGGACCATCCTGCCCACCCTACCCACCTGGTGAACTCCTATCCATCTCACAATGGCCCCTCCTCGAGGCTCCCCCACAGTCCCCGCTAGGCACTTCATTCTTGCACTTCTCCCCCTGGGCTCTGCCTGCCTCCTGTCAGCGCCTGCCCTGGACCACCAGCCCCTGCTTCTTCTGCATCCTTGGAGCCCAGCACAGGGCCTGGCAGAGTTGATTCTTGACAAAGATTTACAGTGCGATTGAGAGAGGAAACAGGGGACCATCTGCCCCAGTCTGAGCCTCAGCTCAGAACAGCGGTCGCCAACCTTTCGGAACTCAAGGACCACCAGTGGTCCGCAGACCACCAGTTGGCAACCGCTGCTCCAAAGGTTTCCTTAAACCAGCGGTCGCCAGCCTTTCGGAACTCACGGACTACCCGTGGTCTGCGGACCACCAGTTGGCGACTGCTGGCCTAGAAGCTCAACTTTGCCAAAACTGAGTAGCCTAAGGACTGATACTCGCTAACCAAACACACAGGAGGCTGATGTACAAACCCTATAACATTAAAAAACAAATAACAATGACAACAAAGGACAATGTTCATTGAGCTCGCTGTATGTCAGACATCATGCTAAGCACTTTACCTGAATTATTTCATCTAATTCTCACAACAGCCCTGTGAAGTAGGTACTATTATTATCCTCCATTTTATAGATGAAGAAACTCAGGCTCAGAGAGGTCAAGTGACTTGTTCAAGGTTGCACAGTCAGTAAATGGCATAGTTACACCTCATCCCAGTAGTCCCCTGTGATTGAACCCACCTCGAGCTAAGTCAGAGCCTCTCTGGGCTGGGGCTGGCTGAGCAGTGGGGGAAGGGTCTGGCGATGAGGCCCCAGCTCCGAGCCCACTCACCTCTCGGGGGATGCGGCCATGGTACCAGGCGTGGCTGCGGAGATCTGTACTGCTGAGTTTGAGTTCTTCCTCCAACTCCTTGTGTAGTTTCTCAGGCGATGAGTCCAGGATGTACTTCTCCTTGGAAAACTGGGTGGAGACAGCAAGAATTGGCAACCGATCCAAAGCCCTGTGTCTTCTCCCCCTTCCCATCCTACACCAGGTGAACCCTTTCATCCTGGGACCCCGGGAGCTCTTAGGCACAGGTGCCAGCCAGGTCCTCACCCACGAGTCCCTGTCCTGGCAGAAGTAAAGAAATCTCAGTGAATTCCACCAAACCGTGCCTACTGTGTTGCATGCCCTGTACTGTGTTCCAGGGTAAGTAAGTGAGGCAATAAACAACCCAGGCTATGTCCTCAAGGAAGCCCCAACTAAGAGGAGAGGAAAAGCCACGGGAGCATTTGAGTAGACTGCGGTCAGCACCACGGTGCTGGACAGCGGCAAAGAGCGCGCAGGCTTTCAGAAGGAAGATGAAGTCTGGGCGAGGTGGGGAGGTCTAGGAAGCCTTCCTGGGCGAGATGGCAATAACACAACTCTCGTTATGCACCAAGGACGACCAACTGGTCTTGAAGTGGGGGGAGGGAGGAGTGCTACGGGTAGATCTGGGAGGTAAGGCAGCAGGTACCCTGGCAAAGGCATGGACCGAAACAGGGCTGGATGGACAAAGAAACATTCTGGGATGGTGCATTATACAGGAGAATGGCAAGAGAGGCAGCTGTAAACAGGGGAGCCGGGGCCTCCACACACGCAAATCTGTGTTGTCCTTTAGGATCCCCAAGGCCCTTTCCTCCTCGCCATCTCAAGCAATTCTTGCCCGATGGGGAAACGGCACCCCAGCAGGGAAGCCCAAGGTCACTCACTGGAGATAATGCCCAGGACTCCCCCGTTCCACCTGCCCGAAGCGGGAGAGTTCTGGTTTCCTAGTTACTGTGCCTGGGGTTGGAGACCTAAGGGAAATGGGAGGGAGCCCTTGCTGTCAGGTGCACCCCCACCACAGA
>NW_005871445.1:242982-264314 GCF_000147115.1 Myotis lucifugus | reverse complement strand
CTGAGCGTGCTTCTTCAGCGGCGCGATTACCTCATCGCCTTGTCGGGGGAGGAGCAGGAGCGGGGCGGGGAGACCCCACCCTCCAGCCGGCCCGGAAGGGGAGGGGGCCATTGTTCCTCCTCCGCCCGCCCCTCGGCCCCCCTCTCGCCCCCACGCGTTCCAGCCCCGAGCGCCCCAGGCTGCCTGGATAAGGGGATGCGCAGCAGAGGACCTGACAAGGGGCCATCACGAGGGATAGTGGGATGGGGTGGGGACCCCTGGGCCGGAGAGGGCGCTTCTGCCTCCCGCACTCGCTGCACCCCTCACCGACCCAGAGCAGACAGAGACTTGGAATTAAATCCTAGCCAAAGCTGGAAAAATTCCTGTATGTGGTTAACGGAATCCTTTGTGGCCTCAGAAGAAAATCTCCCAGAGCCCAGGAGTTCTCATCTCTGATTTGGAATCAAGGACTCTGCTGAGAATCACAGGATGGTTGGCTGACAGCAGCCGCTGGGGTGCAGAGAGCCAGTAAGCTCAATGGTTAGGGCACCCACCTGGGTTCAACTAGCTGTGTCCCCGCCCCCAGCCCACCAGTCCCTTCTCTTGGAGCCCAGATGTAGTCATCTGCAAAACATACCTGTGCTGACCTCACAGAACTCTTGTGAGCACTGGCCAGGCCTAAAGTACGTACTCAATAAATGCACGCGATTATTTCCCATCCTAGTGTCAGAATCTGGACTTTCTGTCCTAGAATTACAGGGTCTTCGATGCAAAGGGAGTCGTTACTGGGGTTCACACCCTTTGGACAGGCGGGGCGACCTCAGGCCACCTCTCTGGGCCTCCCTTGTATCTGAGTGTTTTCTGTAAACACATCTGCCGCTCTGAGTGTGGAACTTGGGGTTGTGCGGCCTTGGGACGCTAGAATCCTTGCCTTCGATGAAGTACCCACTCCCTGGTCTGAGAATCCGGGGGTCCTGGAAGCTGAGAACCTCGGGGCAGAAATGGGCTTTTGGAAACTATTGATTCCACCCTCGTCTGAGGCTTAGAGCTAACATCCCTCTGACTTCATCCTTAAGGAGACAGTTTAACCCAGCGGTTCTCAACCTGTGGGTCTCGACCCCTTTGGCGGTCGAACGACCCTTTCACAGGGGTCGCCTAAGACCATCCTGCATATCAGATATTTACATTATGATTCATAACAGTAGCAACATGACAGTTATGAAGTAGCAATGAAAATAATTGTGTTTAAAGGGCCAGAAGGTTGAGAACCACTGGATCAGTTTCAGCGCACAGCTATAATTTCTTTTCTAATATTTTAATTAATTTTTTAGCACCATAAACTATAAGAAAAGTACAAAGCTTATCATCCTCATAGGGATCTCGCCACCGTCATCGATGGGGATCTCACTATCTTTCCAGAAGCTGGGCTTGCGGGGTGCTGAACTACGCCCCCGTGTGCTGCCAACTGGCTTTGTGCTGATTCTCCCGGGGCTTCTGTCCCCTGTGGGGTAACGCTCTGGGTGAGGAGCCGGGGCGCAGTCCCAGGAGCAGCCCCTGCTCGCCTTGCTGCAGCCTTGAGCTGCCCTTTCCGGGCTCGCCCAGCTTCTCTCTGACCTTGTCCACACTCTTGCCTCTGCCGCCCATCTCTGCTGGCCTTTCTCTCCTTTCCAGCTTTTCTTTCGGGGAGAGGATGTTAGTGAATGTCCTGGTCAACTGCAATGGCGTGGATTCAATGTCGCCTCCTCCAGAGAGCCTTCCTTGATCCCCCCTCCCAGCTCCTGAGCTGAAAGTCAGCCCCTACTTCTGGAGCTCCAATGCTTCTTACATGAGCCTTCAGGTGAGGGTGGGGACAGCAATCCGAGCACGTTCCGTACTGCCTCATCACTCGTCACTTACACAGAACTGTACAGGCAGCGTCTCAGGTGATGGGTGACCCCGTGGCCAGGAGCCAGGCCAGCCTGCTCTGTTTCAGGCCCAGCTCCTTCACTGAGCCCCATAGCAACTCTGGGTTGGAGGTGCCACTGTTATCCCATTTCTCAGAGGTGAACACTGAGGCTCAGAGGAGTCGCATGCACACACTCCTGTCATGTGGCAAATAAGTGGCAGATCTGGGACTAAAATTAGGAGCTGCCGGATCACAGAACACAAGCCTGAACCATTGTGTGGTTCTGCCTGGTCCCAACACGGACCAGGAGCCCTTTGAGCACAGGGCCTGGGGCTCCTCGCCCTCTGCTGTGGTTCTGTCTCAGCAGGAGCCCTGGACGAGGGCGGGTGCTCCTGAGGTAGAAGGTCAAGGGCTTTGTCCATGGTCTTGGCATTAGGTAAACTTGGATGGCAATCCTAGCCCCACCCGTTGCCCCCCCTCCCCCCAGTAGCTGTGTGGCTATGAGCAAGTCACTGCACTTCTCTGGGTCTCAAGTTTCCCATCTGTAAGTGGCCACAGGAAGGCCTTCACTGCCCAGTGATGAGGGAAGAAGTAAGACCTCATTCATGCAAAGAGCTCAAAACTGTCTCCTTCCAGTGCCAGCAGCCAGCACAGGGCTCTGCACACAGTAGGCACTCAAAATGTTATGTCGGGTTGTTGTTGTTACCATCATTTCAAAACTGCATTTTCAACATTCCCAGCTCCCAGAACATGTTCAGCTTGTGATCAACGTGTCTGTGATGATGAAGAGTCATTCTTCCCTGCTCCCACCTCCCAGCACCAGCACATGTGCAGAAACTGGGCTGGACTTTGCATAGAGACACCCTTGGGGTGCTGTCCAGCCGGCAGGGGGTGAGGTCTGCTGGTAACAAGCATTGGGATGTCCTGAGGCGGGGGGGCAGGACAGAATGATGGCACCATGGGAAGAAGATGCTTGGAGGGAAACCAGACCCCAGATGTTGCCCCAACCCCTAGGCCCCTTCCTCCTGGGGACAGACAGTGAGATCTGGCTCCTAAAAAGGCTCAGGAAATGGTTTTGCCCCTTCGTGGAACAGCTCTGAGCCCTCCCTCCAGTGTCCCCTGCCCAGCCCCTCCTACCTTCACGTAGTCCCCGCCAGCCTCCGGCTCTCCAGCAGCCCTGGAGGGAAAGAAGAGAGGTGAGTGTCCCCAGCCCTTCCCGGCTCCCCAGCTGCCTGGTGCCAGCTCCCGGCCCTCAGTTCTCCAGAGGACTCATCCTGAAGGCACTGCAGCTGAGAGAGCTTCCTGGAATCTGCTGGCCTGGCTGCTCCTCTCTCTCTAGCTGTGGGGCCCTGGGCAAACCCCTGCACCTCTCTGAGCCTGGGCTTCCTGTGAATAGGGCCTCTGCCTCATCGGGTTGTCGTGAGGACTTAAGAAGCTGATGAATGTTTGGTGCTTGACACTGTCTTCACCCCGCTGTAGGCCACTGGCTACACACCCCCACCCCCGTCCTGCTCTCCCTCCACCCGGCCCTGACTGGAGCAGTTGGAGGCCCCAGGCTGGGCCTCAGCCTCTTCTCCTCCTGCCCTGCACTGGTCCCCAGTGCGGAGTGACACCCCCCAACCCCCGCCTGCCCCCAGCAGCTGCCTAGGACTCTGGTGCCACTGCTGGAACACTTGCTGCGGAATTGATCCCTCTGTCTCCAGGGTGGCCAGGATGGGGCCAGGATGGGGCCTGAAGGGGCCAGAGACCAGGGTGTCTGTTTTTCCTGGTGCTAAACAAACATCTCCTTTCTCATGGGGGCCACGGTGAGTCGCTCCCCCCAGGCCCTGGCCTGCAATGGCATCCCTCCTCTGATACAGCCTGGACCTGTCCCTGCGACACGGGACTCGTAAACCCAGCTGCCTGTGGCATCTCCTCCTGGATGTCTGCTGTCATCCTGACCTCGCCACATCCGAACCAGGCCCGCTGGGTCCTCCTGCGCCGCGCCCTGCGCCCACACCCACTTCCCAGATCAGTTAGTGTCAGCTTCATTCTTCTCGTTGCTTTGTTTGGCCAAGAACCTCCGGTCATCTGTGCCTCCTCTCTCACTCACACTCCACACCCAGCCACCAGGAAATCCTGCGCTCTCCTTCCAAAATAGATCCTCACCATGTCTCTCCATGTGTCAGCCCTGCCCCACCTGAGCCTTCTCACTGGCTCTCTCACCCCTCGGTCAGCTTCCCCTCCACCACCAGCCGGCACTAGGCTGAAAACCTGAGCAGATCGGGAACACACACCACCCTGACCCTCCCATCTCTCAGAACAAAATCTAAACCCTCCTCCATGGCCTGCAGATGGCTGGCCACGTCATTTATCATCCAGTCCAGAACGCTTCTCCCCCTGCGAGAGTAGAGTGCCATTATCATGCTCGAAAAATAGGCATAAACTGGGTTTATGCTCCCCAATCTCTAGGGCCCTGTGTGGCCTGGAGGTGCCCAACCACCCATCCTGCCAACCCTGCCCCACATGCCTCCTCACTCATTCTGACCCTCCTCCCACCCCAGCCACACTGGCCTCCGCGCCAAGCTCATTCTTGCCACAGGGCCTTTGCACTTGCTGTCCCTTCTGCCCTGCTTTATGTTTCCCCACATCAATCCCTGCCCAAATGACCACTTGACAGCTATTTGTTGACTGTTAATTACCTGACACCTCCACTTTGTCTTATTCATTGTTGAGACCCCAGCCCTCAGCCCAGTGCCCGGCATCTAGTAGGAGCTCAAGGAATATTTATTGCTTAAAGGAATGCATGAATACTAACTCTCGAGCAATGTTAACCACTATCATGATTATGAATTCTGCCAGGCGGGGCCCTGCTTCTCTAGCTAACACAGGCCTCAGCATCTATTCCCAGCTACAGAATAAGGAAAAAGTTTGAACATTGGGGAACTGCTTCCTCACATACAGAAGTGCAATATTTAAATTTAAATGTAGTAATTTTAATAAAATAGATTTAAAACATAACAAAACCAAAAAATCTGAGCTTACAAAAATAACAGTGGTTAAGGTATGTGTTCCCAGGGCAGAATTCCTGAGGCCAGGGGGCTCCTCACTGTGCAGCAGTCTGACAGCCCTCCTTTGTGCAACATTCTATAGCAGTGGTTCTCAACCTTCCTAATGCCGCGACCCTTTAATACAGTTCCTCATGTTGTGGTGACCCCAACCATAAAATTATTTTCGTTGCTACTTCATAACTGTCATGTTGCTACTGTTATGAATCGTCATGTAAATATCTGATATGCAGGATGGTCTTAGGCGACCCCTGTGAAAGGGTCGTTCGACCGCCAAAGGGGTCGAGACCCACAGGTTGAGAACCGCTGTTCCATGGTCTCTGTTGCTCACCTTCCCTCCTGTAAGGTCCTTCCTTTAACTATAGTCCCTCAGGCTGCAGCCCGGCCATAGCAGGCTTCTCGGGTCCTCTCTGTCCGATGACGGGGGACCCCTGCCCTGCTTACATCCACTGCTCTTCCCGGGTGAGGCATCCCATCCCAGTGTTTCCGGCCATTCAAGCCCGGAAATCCTTTGACTGGTGGGAACAGATTGGCCAGGACACTGGGATCACCCCAGCACTTCCTCCAGCTTCCTGTCTACTTCCCCTCAGGCTGTGGGCGGGAGAGGAGCCTTGGGGAGGGAAGGCTGCACCAGGGATCAGGTGGGATGGGGTGCCCAGGGCAATGGGGGTGCTCAGGGCAGAGGCCCGGGAAGCTAAGGGCCTGGGCAGCAGTCAGCCCCCATAGCCTGCCCCCTGCCCACACACACTCTATAGCACTCCAGGATTTCCAAGACAGAAGGTGGCCATGTCTGCTTACACCCACTGCCGCCACTTGTTCAGGGTGTGGCCACCACCTCCTCACAGGCCTCCGTCTGTGCCTGTGGCTCATTCTCACCCCAAGCAGCACAAGCAGTCCCGTTAAAATAACAGTCAGATCATGGCTTTTCTCTGCTCCAACCCAAGGAGTGACCCCAGTTTCACTGAAAGTAAGAGCCAAAGTTCTCATGACAGCGTTCACAGCCTCCCCGCCTCTCCCCCGCCCCAGGTCTGACCACCCTGCTCAGGCCAAGCTGGGCTTCTTGCTGGAGTTCACCCCCACCTCAGGCCTTTGCACTTTCTGTTCCCTCTGCTGGAATACTTTCCACTGAGCTCCCCCTCCCACCTGCAGGTCTTTACTAAAATGCCCCCTTCTCAGTGAGGCCTTCCCCGGCCACCCACCTAAAACTGTGTCCTTCTCCAGGCTCCCACCTCCCTGCCCTGCCCAGTTCTCCCCAGCACATCTGACTGAGCATGGGCCTGACGCAAGCGCTGAGTGTCTCTTCTCACTATACCCTCAGCTCCCCAAGGATTGAGCCCTGCCCACAGCAGCGCCAGGCACCCCGTAAAGATGTTCATGAATGAATGAAGGTCACAGCAGCCCCTGCAACCTAAGGGTAAAGTCTAGTCCTCACGGTGGCTCCGTGCCCTAGGAGGGCCCTCTGCCAGCCCCCATCCTCTCTCCTCTAACTCTTCCACCCACACTTCCTCCCAAGGGTCATCTCCCTCCAGCCTCAGGGCCTTTGTCCACACTGTTTCCTCTGCCTGGAGCCTCCTCTTTGCCTCAGGGCCAGGGAAATTCCTACTTAGACTTCAGTTCTCAGTTTGCTTGGAGATTTCTAGAACGTTCTCCCTCTTGTTGTAACGAGCAAACCAGGAATCAAAGCTTTCATTTCTAAACACTCGGCTCCATTCATTAATTAATTTATTCTGTATTTTATGGATTTAAAAGGCACATCCCCTCTAATATCGGTGGTGAAATCAATTAATAAATAATAGTGACAATTGAGCTAAATCAGTCCCATTCATCAGCTGCATTAATTATTTAAATAACCAACCCCTTTAATTGCCCATATTAACTGATTTGTTCTGATAACTGATACCACTCGGTGCATATTTTAACTTAGTTAATTGGATTAATGAGCAGTAATTAAAGCCAATTACCTTTTATTCCCCTGATGCAGGTTTAAGTCTGAGCGTCACGTGACCTTCAGGACCTCCATCCTGGCCCAGAGGAAAGGGCACGGCTCCCCCGGGCTCCCAGAGGAGAGGCAGTGGAGGGGCCGCCATCCTGCCCCACCCAGGCCCTCCCTCCCCACAGGCAGCTTTGCCCTCTGCCTGTCCCCTCGTTCGTCCCCTTGGGCCTGGAGGCCTGCTCAGACGCCCTGAGTGGAGACTTCCCCGGCCGGCCGCTGCCTCCTGCTTCTTGGCTTTCCCTTTGCCTTCCCCTCTCTGAGGGTCAAGTCCTCATCTGTGACAGTGACTCAGAACTGTCTTCCCAGAGGGGCCACAGGATCCTGTGAGAGGGAAGGGTGCGAGGTTCCCGAGCCCGTGTGGCTCCTCTCTCTGCCCCAGCCCCCCTCCCCGAGATCTCCCATCCTGCCCTGGGGCAGCAAGATTCTTTCCTGCCTTCACCTTGACCTTCACTCAGCCCTGGCCCAGAAGCAACCCTGCTCTGTGCTCCTCACGCTTTAAGGGCCCCGGGCTGAGAGCGATCTGGGGCAGGACGCCCGGCTCTCCAGGGACACCCTGCTGTGGGTGGGCCTTTGGGATCTCCTGCCAGGAGGGCCCTTGGCTTTAGCGCCCGCCCTGCCCCACCACCTCTAAGATGGGCCACCACTGTCCTGGAGGCAGCCTGCTCCTTCTCCGCCATTCTGCGCCCTCAGACTCCTTGGCAGGAGAGGGCGGCAGCCCTGTAAGGAGAGGGCAGAGCCACGGACTCTGAGTTCCGAGGCTGCCGAGTCTCAGAATGTGCAGAAGAGCAGACGGGAAGGCACGCGCTGGCTGCTGACCGAAGGCCCGGGACCGGAAGCCCCATGTTCTAGGGGAGGAAAGGAAGCTGGGGACCTGACCCAGGACACACGGCTGCGCAGACTGGGTCGGGGTGGGCTCTGCGCTGTCCCTTGCATGAGGTGGTCCCCCCAGGAAACAGAGGCTGCTCCTGGTGGGGGGAGAGGGGGAAGCTGGGGAGGGGATGGCGAAGAAAGAGATTTCATCCAAACCGGAGCCCAGAACCGATGTCAGAGAGAGGAAAGGGCATGTGGGCGCAGAGGGAAGACCCGCTGGGGCTCTGGGGAGGGCCCTCGGCTGGGAGGGAGGAAGCTGTGTGACCCTGGGCAAACCCCCTCATTGGGCTTCAGTTTCCCCTTCTGTACCCTGGGCATGGCGGTGTGAGCGGCTCCCGTGTATTGGTACTTTCTTGGGTCAAGCCCAGGGTAAATGTCCCACCTGCCCCATCTCATCCAATCCCCACAGCAACCCTGTGAAGCAGCTGCTGTTAATTTCCCCAGTTTATAGATGGGGAAACTGAGGCTCAGAGAGGGGAGTTGAGTTCAAGGATGTAGAGTCAGGGGGACTCGGAGCTGCTGATACATCCCACCCCTGTCCTCCCAGCCCTCGCCCCCGACATAGGTGGTGCACGCTGCAAGCAGGGCCCCCTGAGGGTTGAGGGGGATTGTCTCAGCTGGGGGCGGGGCAGTCCATCGTTCCTGAACCAGCACCATTCCCACAGCCGGAGGCGTCCGGGGGTCTCGAGGACTGTGAGAAAGTCTCCACAGGAAATGAGAGCCAGGAGCAGCTGGGCCCCTTCGGAAGACAAGGACCAGCCGCCCTGAGCCTGAGGAGGCTGAGCGGGCTGGGCCCCCACCGCCCCCTCCCCCAGTGGGTAATCACTACCAGATGCCCAGCAGCTGACGTCACTCCGCAGGGCCGAGAGGGTCGTGGGACTCTGGGGAGCACTGGGAATTCTTGGACCAGAACCAACATTCCAGGAGGAAAGGGGGGAGCTGGCCTGTTCTCAGTGCCTGGCATCAGGGCTGGGGTCCAGGCAACACAGGGTGCCCGGCTCCCCTAGGGGTACCACCTTCCCCAAGTCTCAGGTTCCTTCTGAACAGCCCTAGGAACGGGGGTGCAGGGGTCGGGTCTCTGGGTCGGAGGAAAGGGCACTTGGGTGGGACCTTTACAATGAGTAGAAGTGCATTCAGATCCCCCTGAAAGGAGAGGTCCTTGTCACCCCAAGTCACAGTGGGGCCCTCCTGCCTCAAGGCCAGCAATGGCCGCACAGTCACAGCTGGGCCTCCGGGCCTCCGGGCCTCACGGTCCCTGAACCCATGTCCTCTGCAGCCTGTCCCCTCCCACTCCTCTCCCCCAGCCCCCCGCCTTGTTCTCAAATATGCCAAGGACGCCCCACCTGGGGACCTTTGGCCATGCTGTCCCCTCGGCCGGGTACCCGCTCCCCCAGATAGCAAGAGGGACTGTTACCTCATCTCCTTTGTTTAAGCGTCATTTTCTCAGGGAGTTTTTCCTAGCTAACCTCCCTAAATTGCCACCACTAGCCACTCCCCCCATGACCAATTCCCTTACTTGATTTAAACCTCTCTTCCTGACGCTTTTCTCCTCTGACGGTATAACTCGCTTTCTCGTTAATCATCTGTCTCCCCCACCCTGGAATGGGGGCTCCGGGAGCCCAGGGTTTTGCCTGCTGTGCCCACTGCTGTCTCCCCAGGACCTAGAATAGTGTCTAGGGCAGAGTTACATCTCAGCAAATGTTAAAATTACTAACACTCCAACTCAGCTAACTGTGTGATCTCATGCAGTCGTTACCTTTATAAAGCCTCAATGTCTTCGTCTGTAAACTGGGCTCCTAACATCTCTCTCCAGGGGGTTATGGGAAGTCAGTTGAAATAATGGTAGAAACAGGGTTTGAGCCTTTTACTTGCAGGCGGTGAAACGTTCAGGGCTTGGGCTTGGGGTCAAATCTAGGCTCTGACACTTAATCTCTGCAGTCCCAGGAACACCTCTTCCCCTCTCTGAACCTCAGTCTCCTCACTGATAAAATGTGGCAAATAGGAGCCCCCCCACCCTTCTCCCCCCTCCCCCACACACACCTCTGGCCCATGTGGTAGACAGTGCCCATTGGGAGCTCCGGGCAGGGCCTGGCCAGTGATGAGCCAGATCTCCATCACCTCTGCTGGTGCCCTGGCCTGATGATTCCTGTGTGGGTGTGGGTGTGGGCTGTTGGGAGCCTCCCTTGGCTTCCTCCTCTGGAACATGGACTGAGAGGGAAGGGTGTCAGGGGTCTCTGGTCGGGCTACTTCCCTGCAGAGGGTGCTGGGGTGGGGGCAGGCCAGGCTGACACTCTCCTAAAGGCGCTTCATACCCGGTGTTGTTGGCCCCTCCCTCCTCCCTCCTCATCCCATGATCTCAACAGGGAACTGGGCACCAGGAAACCCCTGCAGCCTCACCTCTTCCCCTTCCTTCCTTCTGCTCCAGGTGCACCCTGCCTCCCCAGTGGAGGGGGAGGGACAACCAATTTAGGCTGCTCTCTGGGCAGACACTGGAAACTCCCCCTGGGGACCCCCTATGGGATCGAGGCCCCCAGTCTTGCTCAGCGACAGTTCTCAAATGCCTTCCTCCATAGTTGGATGGATCCTCAGAAACCATCGCAGGCCCATCTGGGCTTCTGGGGAGACTGAGGCCCAGAGGAGGGCAGGGCGAGCAGCGCTCCTGGCTCGGGTGTACAGGCCTGGGCTTCAGGGGCTCCCGAAAACATCCAGCAATTCCTGGCCTCCTCCTTGGCTGAAAGGCAGCGTGGGACACTGGGTCCCAGGACACAGGAGGGCTCAGTCTGACCTGCAAACCCACCCCCTCTGGCCCCCTGGACACTCCAGGTGATTAGAGGGTGAGGGAGAGTCTATTTCTCTGACAGCTTTAGGCCATGCTTGATGCCAGAGGCACTGCCAGGACCACCAGGCTCCTGCCTGCCTCAGGGGAGGAGGCTGGGTCCTAGACTTGGCATGCCCAAGGTTTCCCAACAGCCCTGATGGAGAGGAATGGGTTGCCCACCCTTTAAGGGCACAGGCAGGAAGGTGGAGTGAAACCCTGGTTCTGCTCTTTGCTGCTGTGTCAAACTGGGCACAGTAACCCTCTCTTTCCTCATCTGTAAAATGGGCGTGATGTAGTGTCTCTCTCCCGGGGCGGTTCTGAGGAGTAAATGCCCAACTTGTCTCCAGACAGAACGGGACAGAGTTCCACCCAAAGTCCCTGATGCTAAACCAGTCCCGGTTTGTCAGTTGCCGCAGGGGCACGGATTTCCCCCTCAGCCCCCTGCGGCCCCCGCCAGCGCCCCCGCGCCCCGCTGGTCACTCACCCTCTGGGTCCCAGCGTGGGGCACCTTCGGCCCACTGCAGTCATGGCTCCCCGCTGGCCGCCCGAGCACCTCCTCAGCCCAAGGGCTCCCTCCTTTCTCAGGCCACGGGGCTCCGGAGCCAGAGCGAGACTTCGGGGGCGGAGCCTGAGGCTTAGACCACGCCCCGCCCCGCCCCCCGCCCTCCGCCGGCGCCGCTCCACCGGCTGGAAGCACACGCCCCACTTGGACACGCCCCTCCGCCTCCTGTCTCGCTCCGCCCTCTCCCCCATCTGTCAGCGTCCGGGGCTGGGAAAGCCACGCCCCCTGACACACCCCTCCCCGCCTCGCCCCTCCCCTCTCCAACCCCCACTTCCCCAACTGTCCGGGCGCAGTGTGCAAAGGCCACGCTCCTCCACCCGCCAGTCCCGCTCCCTCCAACTTCCAATGTCCATCTCAGACTTGGGACGCCCCGCCCCGCCATGCCATCCTTGCTCCTCCACGTCCGAATGAGGCTGAATTTAGGAGGGAACCGCAGGGCAACCCGGATCGTGGGGCAGCCAGGGATGGTGGAAAGCATTCATTTTATTCATCATAAATGTAAGCATTCCCATTTATTGTTTGTGGTGTGCCAGGCACTGTGCTAAGATTTAATAAGTATATTATTCTTGAATTATCACCACAACGCTACACGGTCGGTGCTATCGTGATGCCCATTTATCAGATGAGAAAACTGAGGCCCAGAAAAGGGAACAGACGTGTCCAACAGCACGCAGTCAGTCAGAGGCAGAGTCTGCACTGGATTCACTCTGCAGATTTACAGGGTCCTGCTCCCCCCATTGAAGGGGGTGGGTCTGTGTTCTGATCTCTTAGCACACAGAAGCTTTTTGTCTCAGGGCAAAGCCACTCAAGAAAGGTCCCAGCGCCAGCCCTAGAGTTCCTTTGCTCAGCTATTTGTTTTTTCTCTTTATCGCAATGGGCACATCTGATCCCTGTGATTACACAAAGGCTCTTAAGGTGGAAAAGGTTCCTTTCGTTGGGGTTGAGGAGGGTCTCCCAAGGGCATGAAGTACATGGCTGTAGGGGAAAGTGGTAGGTAAAATGGGCTGGATGAGTGTGCAGCCCCTGGAAGCAAGCCATTTCCTGTTCAAATCCCAGCTCTGCAACCTTGGCTGAGTCTCAGTTTCCCCATCTGTAAAATGGGGCTGATCGTAGATTCTTTTAGTTTTCCGTGAATGACCTTTGCTTTGACAGCCAGTAAAAAGGGTGCTTACTAAATGGGAGCTAGGACCATATCATCACTCTTTGTATTTTTGCATGAACTCAATTCACCCAATAACCAAGTTAAATGACAAATAGTTTTCTAGAGCAGGTGACGCAGTGTTGTCCAGCAGAAGTAAGGGTGCTCATTGCTGTGTGAGGGCCCTGGGCAGGGGTCCAGCGATCAGGCTCTATTAGCAGGAGACTGGAAACCCCATCCCTGCAGGTCCTGCCCTCCCCTTCCCCTGGTGGGCACCTACCTTTCTGGGGGCACATTCCTGGGGACTGTCTCCTCTTCTATGTCTACCCTGGGGTCCTCAGGCTCTCTCGTGGGGCTCGCCTCCACGGCTGACGGGTTGGGTTTCCCCTCTGTGTCCTCCAGGGGGGCTTCGGTCTCCACCACCTTCTCTTCGGCCGCCTCCATGCCTGGGGGGTCAGGCAGGCCTCGGGGCACCAGGTGGGGCTCGGGGCCCACCTCTTGGGTCTCCAGGGCAGCCTGTCGGTTCTGAGACTTCTTGACGCTGGGCCGAGGCATGGTGCCCATGTGGCTGTACATGTCGCTGGAACGGGCATACGCCGGGGGACTCTTGGGGACCGTCACCATGTCGTCCTGCGTGGCCTCAAAGATTTCAGGCTTTAGATTAGGTCGGATAGTGACGTGAGCCAAGGACCGTCTCAGAGTGAAGGACCGGGAGAGATTGGAGAGGCTCCCAAAGCCCTTGAACTTGAAGAACTCTGGCAGGGGGAGAAGGGAAAGGAGTTAATGGCGATGCCAGCAGCGATAATAATAGATTCTAGGTACATGCTGTTTGACTCACTGAGGGCTCAGGAGGGCAGGCCTCACCGACACCTCCTCTGATTATTATGGTACAACTTGGCAGCTTTGGAGCCACACAGCCCCAGGCTGGAATCCCTGCTCTTCCGCATCCTGGCTGTGCAACCTTCGTCAAGTCATTTGACCTCTCTGAGCTCCATTCTCCACATCAGCAAAATGGAGATTATAACACCCACCTCCTCTGGTCAGTGGGAGGGCTGAGGGAAAGCATGTAAATGACGTGCTTACCATGGGGCCTGGCACACAAATATCCTCCAGAAGTAATGAAGGGGGGAAAAATGGAGGCGCCGGGCATGATGGTGGTGACGTTGACCACGATCATGCCTCTGCACTGGTCAAACTTGCAGCACGCTTGACCTCACTGAATTCTCAGCACGACTCCCGGCACAGCCTAATCCCCCATTTTCCAGATGAGGAAACGGAGGTTCAGAGACGTGAAATGAACCCCCTGGGTTACACAGCCTGCAGGTGAAGTTGCATGTGTGTGGGCGTGTGTACGTGTGTGTTGGGGCATGGAGGGGGTGGGTGTTTATGCACCTGGGGCGGGGGGAAACGAGAAAGGGACTGTCAAGAGCCTGAGGGTCCCAGTCCCTGTGGTTCTCTCCTTCCTGTCAGCTGAGCCCTGGGTTCTAACTCGGGGCAGTGCTCAGTGCTCGGGTGATACCATCTCCTCATTTCTGCAGGGGGAGGGGGGGCGTGTGGATTCCTCCTTCCGGTCCCCAGCGGTGGGACTGCCCCTTCTCACAGCCTCCACCATCTGACGTCCCTAGGCCTCCAGTTAAGCAAAAAGGAAAAAACGCTAGCATTTTCCACTTCCTCAGCATCCTCTGCCTCCTCAGGTCCTCACAAGCACGCTGGCAGATAGGTAAGCTGCCTCCATTTGATGAGAGTGGAAACTGAGGCCCAGAGAGGGCAAAGGAGCTGCCCAGGGTCACACAGCAAGGCTGAGTCTGGACAAAGGTCAGTGCTTTGGGGCTTTCTTCCAGCCCCGCCCGCCCCTCACTTGGTCTTAGCCTCTGCCTCCTGACAAGCGTCAGAAAACACCGAAGCTCTGCTCTCAGAAAGCTCTGCCCTGGGGCAGAAACTGTGCCAACAGCCAGAGGGACGCCTCCTTTCCCAGCCCCACGTATTCGTCTCCTGGGCACCAGGGATCTGGAGGAAACAGTAGGGGGGCAAGGAGTGAACCTGAGGCCCAGTCCAGGCACATGAGGTTGAGCCCTGGTCTATAGCCCCATACGATCTCAGGCAATTCTCTGGGTCTCAGTCTCTACATTGTGGGATGCAGCCATACGCCTTGCCCAGGACACACACACACACACACACACACACACACACACACACACACACACACACTGTGCTGTCAGATCAAAGAAACCAGGGACCGGGCAGGCAGAAGTCTGCAGGGACCAGGAAGGGACTGACTTGGGGAAGCAGCCATGGGTGGGTGTGGCCCTTCTGGAGTTGCTCTGGGTCCCAGTGTCCCTGCTGGTGGGGACATGGGACAGCCTCCCATGGCACACACACACACACACACACACACACACACACACACCCCTGCCCTATCCCAGTAACGCCCCACCTGAGACCCCATGAGGACCAGGCGTAGAGATGGAGTGTGTAGCTGTCTTCCCGGGCTCCATGGACCCGCAGATGAGTGGTGAGACTGACACACAGAAGCACAGAGATGGAGAGCCAAACGGGCCAGAGAGAGAGAGAGAGAGACAGTGGCCCAGAGTGATGGAGAGAGGGTGAGAGAGGGTGACATGGAAACCCAGAAGCAGAGACCTCCGGAGAGAGGCAGACATGGACCAAAAGAGAAACAGGAAGGAGACAGGGTCATAAAGAGCAGATGCAGAGAGGAGCTGAGATGTCAGGCAGGCAGAGGGATGCGGAGGGACAGTGCACTCACTGAACTTCTTGCCGGCCTTCTTGGGCTTCTCTGTCATCTTGTCGAGCCGGGCAGTGCTGCTGGCCTGCGGGCAAGAGGCTGCTCGAGGCTCTGGACATCGATGTTGCCTCCTCACCTCCCCTTCCCCTTTCTCACCCTCTCACCCGCTTCCTCTGTGTATTTTTAAACCAGCGAAACTCCCACAGCCCTACCCTCCCTATCCTCTCCGCAGGGGGCGGGGGGGGGGCGGGGGCTGGGGCCTCCCCGAGTCCAGGCCCCTGTGGGCCTCCTCCTTGTCCTCAGCAGGGCGGGGGAGGGGGGGGCGGAGGGCAGACCACAAGCCCGTGGGACTGGAAGGTCTGGGGAACAAACCACTGGCTCTGGGAACGGAGCCCATTGGGCTGGGGACCGCTGGGGACCTGCCAACAGCTGTCAGGGGGTCTGGTCTTTGGGCTGGGAGGGTGCAGGGCGTCAGGCCTGCGCAGAGGGCAGTTTATTCTAAGCCGCCTGGGGATGGACTGGCAGCAGTGGTTAGGCCTGTGGGCGCTGGGACGACCCAGACCCAAGTTCAAGTCCTGGCTGGCCACTGTGTCACTGTGTGATCGGGCTAAGGCACTCACCTCCCTGAGCCTGCTTCCTCCCTGTGAGCTGGGTATGTGCCATGCCCACCTCACAGTGCCCAGGCTTGGTGCAAAGCCGGGCACTAAATTGGTGCCCACCAAGGCACGGTCACTCCTTTTCAAGCTACCAGGGACGCAGTGATAATTTGGTCCACCCCACTGATTGTACAGACATGGGGAGACGGAGGCCCAGGCAGGCAGAGGGATTGCCCCAGGTCACTCAGTGGGTTGGTGGCCCAAACTGGGTTACAACTTGCCCTTCCAAGTCCCTTAGCTCACAGCCTGGTGCTCTCCCCCGTACAACCTATGTGTGTGCATGTGTGTAGACTCACACGGGCAGGACAGAGATGAGGAAATGAAAGCTCCCCTAAACAGGTGATGAGGACGGGGTGGGGCCACAAGACCATGGGCTTCAAGTCCTACTTCTGTGCCACAGGCAATTATCGGAGCCTCTGAAGCAAGACGTCAAACTCAAAGGCTGACACGGGCCAAATAAACAAGGTTGGCGTTCATGTGGCCGCAAAAAAACAAAAGCTTCAATTTTCGTAGAAACGTCGGTTTATTTCGATAGAGACATGCTGGACACAAAGGGCTGAAATAAAGGAGTCATCGCTCACATAAAATAATAGAGCATTTTAATAAAAATTAAAATTTTTTCTTGAACATTAACTTACCAGACACTGAATAACTGCACAAATCAATAAGCGCAATGCAAATAAGCCTATTTTTCTTGTTCTCCGAAAGTGAAATATTTCCTGTTGCGCACGCCAAACCAGTCAGTCCAAGACTAATGACGTGGCAAACCAGCTGCTGAAATACTCGCTGCTGGTATTAGTGGAGAGAAATGGTGCGCCTGCGCATAAGGCACGTAAGGAAAATGAATGCAGCACGATTCTAGTAATCAGTCATTAGCAAATGTTGTAGTTTGTTATTAATAATTATGTATAACAGGATATTGTAAAAATTATGAATTTTTTATTAAAACGTTTCTTACATACTGTTATATTGGCTGGGCCACAAAATATTCATTGTGGGCCACGGACTGCGAGTTTGACATGCTTGCTCTGAAGCCTCAATCACCTAATCTCTAGAATGGGCACAAGTGTGGGGTAAGCAGTCAAACCACAGAGGCAACCCACAATGGTGTGGCATTATTATCCAGGCTTCTGGGCCTAAACTAGGGCTGTGAGAAAAGGAACACAGCCCATGAGGCCAAAGCACCAGCCAAGCATGGAGCTAGAAGCTTCCACTGTGAGGCATATCCTGGTACGGTCCCATTTCACAGATGAGGAAAGCGAGGCTAAAGAAGATCAGAGACTGGACAGACATGCAGGTGCCCTAGCTCCCAGGCTGGTGCCCCTCCCATTTCTGCGTTGTTGTTAGAGGAGCGGGGCCTGTGGCCTGGCAGTAGCTGAGGGTCCCTGGCTTCTCTCCCAGGAGGCATCCCAGTGACGTGGGCTACCTGCTGAGGCCGTGGCAGCAGCCAGCGCTGGCTTCCCGGCCAGGCCCACTCTTACTGTGTGATCCTTCACAAGAGACTTGACCGCTCTGCGTCTCAGTTTCCTCGTCTGTGAAACAGGTCCCGCGGCTCCGGCTTCCTGGGGTAGTTGGATGAAAGGAGCAAGTGTTGGCCCAGGCCAGCACGCTGTGGCTTCAGCAAACCTCGGCAGTTGGTGCTGAGGGATGGGAACGGGTCAGGCCAGGAAACCCCAGCAGCAGGCACATGGTGTGAGACCCCGGAGTCCGGCCACCTGGAGGCTGTGTTGGGGGGTGGAGTTGCCTTGTCAGTGCTGGGGGCCCTGTCGTTGGCCCTGGCGCCAGGGCAATTGCAACATCCCTGGGAGAATGAATGGGGCTCAGTGTGGCGGCTGGGCTGAGCTCAGAGCCCCCTTTGTGCTGCCTCGAGTGGCCGTTGGGAGTGCGGCTGGGGACCTGCCGGCGGGTGGCTGTCCCACAGGCCCTCCTCAGCCCGTGCTGGAGGCCAGCCACGCTCGGCTCCACACCCCGAACGCACCCAGCTCTCCTTCCCTGCGGCCTCGGGCTGGACCCACAGCAGAAGGCAGCTTCCTCTGAGTCCTGCAGGTCGAGACGGAGCCACACCGCCCCCAGGAACCCTGCTCTGATTTCCGTCCCCTCCCGCCTGCCCCCGTCTGTGACGCAGCTGCCTGCAGTTTGGCCAGGTCCTGTTAGGCCTTAACTTCACAGTCAAAGGCATTTGACTCAAGCAAACCTGAGTTCAGACCGCACCTACATGATCTTGGGCATGTCCATCACCTCTGGGCATCATTTTTCCCATTACTAAAATGGGACAAATATAGTGTCCCAAAATTCACGCAAGAGTTGCAGTTCAATTCAATTGCAAATCTTGCATGAATTTTGGGACACCCTATATAACATCCCTTGCATGATCCTGTGGCAATGAAATGAAACATTGATACTGAGGCTATCATCTTATTATTTGTGTCTTTATTTGCATGTTCTGGACAGACCTGGGGCTCCCAGAGAGGCACTGGTCTTATGCATCCATACTGGCTGCATGCCTGCTGCAGTTCTCAGTAGATTCCTGTCCTGGGCTGGCCCCAGTTGTCTGGTTTTGGGGGACAGTGTAGGACAGTGATGGCAAACCTTTTGAGCTCGGCGTGTCAGCATTTTGAAAAACCCTAACTTAACTCTGGTGCCGTGTCACATCTAGAAATTTTTTGATATTTGCAACCATAGTAAAACAAAGACTTGTATTTTTGATATTTATTTTATATATTTAAATGCCATTTAACAAAGAAAAATCAACCAAAAAAATGAGTTCGCGTGTCCCCTCTGACACGCGTGCCACAGGTTCGCCATCACTGGCGTGGGACAATGGTAATAACCCCAGCCTTTGCGAGGACCCGGCTTTGAATCGCAGCTCCGTAGCTTCCTGGCTGTGTGGACTTGGGCAGGCCCCTTCACCACTCTGAGCCTCAGTTTCCTCTTCTGTAACTGGGGGCCCAAAATAGGAACCTCCTAAGAGAGGTGCTGTGAAGTTCCAGGGGTACAACACATATCCGCACAGGGCCAGGGACAGTCAGTGCCCACCTCGTTGGAGCAGAATGTCCAAGGTGGTGTTGGGCTGTGGGTATCACACGGCCACTGTCGGTCCTGTACCCCCCTATCCAGAGACCCCTCATCTCCCGGCCATACCAGCAGCCAAGCGCAGCCCATTCCATGAGCCGGCCTTCCCCTTCCCTCCATCACTCCCCACCCTGTCCCTGGTCATGGGGAGAAAACAGAGGGTCCGGGCCAGGGTCTGACAGCTGGCCAGCGGCTCCCTTTCCTATCCCGTGCCTCAGTTTCCCTGACTGTGAAATGGCAGCAAGCCCAGAGGCTCTCTCAGAGCCTGGTCAATCAGCGAACATTTACTGAGTACTGGCCGCAGGCCTGGGCTCACTGGCTTAGCTGACCCATGGAAGCAAAAAAGATTTCCCTCAAACCAACAAATCAGTCAGTGAAAAACCATCTCCAGGTAGAACCTCACTTCTTCTCTCTTCCGCCCAAGTGATCTGGAGTCCCGGCCTCCTGGGGGGCTCCTGCCCCCTCCCGTCTGCCCTCCTTCCCCGGGAAAGGCTGGGGGCACAGGGCCCCGAAGGGAAGTGACTGGCAATGTTGGGGTTCAGGCCAGAGATGGTGGGGTGGAGGTGATGACACCACCGGAACTCTTGCTGAAGCTCCTTCTGCCCACAGGATGTGGGAGGGTTGGTGGGAAGTAGGCAGGGGCCCTGGCCCGAGAGTCTGACAGTGAAAGCCACCCCAACCATGGCAGACCCCGGCTGCTACTGTCCCTCCCACACCCACACCCCCATCAGCACCCAGGCCCCCCCCCCATCCTGGTGCTGTGCCCTGACTGTGCCCCGGCTCCATCCCCATCCCCAGGACCCTGCCCCTGACGTGGGTACGTGGGTACGTGCTTGGGGTTTGCGCCAGACTGACCTGGTTCAACTACAGTGCGGCCACAGGCAGCTGTCTGACTCTGGCCGGGGGATGTCACCTCTGAGTTTCAGCGTCCTACGTGTGCAATGGAAGTGATAGAAGTACCCGCTTCCCACGGCTAGGTGAGCATTGAGGTAATTCTCATAAAACGCCAAGTGTACGGCTCGGATCACTTATTTTCCCTCAATAAATTATAATTACTACGATTATTTTCTCCCCTCTTGCCCTCGCCACCCCCAGTTTAGCACTGGTCTCCTTTCTAACAGTGTACCCATGAGGCTGACCCAGGTCACTCCCTATGACACTCGACTGCTGGCTCCACACTGCCCTCAGGAGAGGGCTCCCTGCTCCTCACCCCACCCTCAAGGCCCTCCCTGGAAGCCCCCCCCCCCCCAGAACAGGGCCTCTTGGAACACCAGGGTCACCAGACCCACGCCGGCCTCCTCCTGCGAGGCTGCTCCAAGGCCTGGAGGGTTTCCTGCAGGTAGAGAGGGTTCTGGGGTGCAACCAGGGAGCCCAGCTCTAAAGCAGAAAGGGCTGGGAAGTTAGGAAACAGGAGACTGTGTGGCCACAGCCTAGGAGGGGAGCTGGAAAGAGCCTCCAATGTCACAATTGGGTTTTCCCTGAAGACAGTGGAGGGAAATGCATGCAGACTCTACCGCAGAATGATCAGAATGATCTGGTGGGTGCTGTGAGGGGGACTGATGGAGCGGCCAGACTGGGAGGCCAGAACTCAGCCATCCCTGGGCAGGGGACTGGAGAGGAGGTACAAGACAGCTTTGCTGGGGCTGGTGGTTGAGTAACTAGAGCTGGAGGAAGAATCAGGAGGCCGCTGGAGCCAGGGGGATACCAGAAAGGTGCTGGGGGAGATTGGGTCAGGGGAGGGGGCACAGGTCCCAGAGAGACCCGGGGTGAGTGCTGGCTTGGTGCCTAGCATGAGGACAGAGGCCTCCTACAGCGCCATTGCTACGTTCCTGGCCAGACTGAGGAGCCTGGCTCAGGAGGGTCCTCTTCACACAGACGAGGCTTGCGTCCCAGCTCTGTCGCTATGTGAACTTGGTTGGGCAAATCACCTCACCTCTGAGCCTCAATGTCCTCTTCTGTAAAATGGGTTTGTGATCCTATGAGGCTGTTGATTCACTTCTGGAGCGCACGGGGCTGCTGAGTGAATGCTCGCGATTTCTGTGATTTCTGACCCAGGGCTGGGCCAGCTCCAGCGCAGCTCAGTGCGGAGGGTCCTGTGGTTTCATCTCTGTCTCCAGAGAACAGGGGGGTCCAAGGCTGCAAGGCCCGAGCATTGCTCGCTGGCCCCTTCCAGTGTCGCCGCGCCCCCTGGCGGCCATCCGTTGCCATGTCAACGGTGGCAAGGCCCAGGGAGGCGGCGGCGGGGCCGTTCTCTCCTCCCAGGACCTGAGGCCGCTCCCAGGCTACCTCCCGCCTTTGCCAGTGTGTGTGTGTGTGTTGGGGTGGAGGGGGGGTGGACACTCCGAGCCGGGGAGGAAGGGGCTCCCCGCGGCAGCTGGAATGTGGCGGTAAACTGAGGCACGCGACGAGGCGCCCCGCAGCCAGGTGTCGACTGTGGGCCCCACCTCCGAAGGCGGAGGAGGGGCCGCGGGCGGTGACGCGCCGAGGGCCGCTGGCGGACGGCGGGCGGGCGGGCGACGGCGGCAGGTGCGGCCGCGGAGGGCGGGAGGGAGGGGGCGGGTGGAGGGGG
>NW_005871445.1:162171-242473 GCF_000147115.1 Myotis lucifugus | reverse complement strand
CCGGGAACTACAAGTCCCAGGGGGCCTGGCGGCGGCCGACGAACGGAAGAGGCGGGGTCGGCGCCGCGAGGCCGGAAGTGGCCGTGGAGGCGGAAGTGGCGCGGCCGGGGAGGGGCCTGGAGCACGGCGGCGGGACCCGGAGCGGGAGCGGCGGCGGCGGCGGCTGGGGGCGGCGGCGGCGCGTTGGAGGCGGCCATGGCAAAGCAATACGACTCAGTGGAGTGCCCCTTTTGTGATGAGGTGACCAAATATGAGAAGCTCACTAAGATCGGCCAAGGCACTTTTGGGTAAGGTTGGGCCCGGAGGGGCTGGGTGCCTTGGGCCTGCACTCCTCAGGGCCTACGGCGGGATGCACGGTGCCGGGCCCGAGGCGGTCAGGAGGCCACCCAGCCCTAGACTTGTCTCCTGGTCTCGCTAGGCCGCGCTCCATCCCGCCTGGGCCCGACGGAGCTGGCTGGCGGGGAGGAGCCTGAGGCCCGTGATGGGAAGTGGGGAGGGGTTGCAGAGAGGAGCTGGGGAGGGGAGCAGGATCTCTCCGAGAGCGGCCTGGGCGAGAAGAGACTGAGGGGAGGAAGGAGGGGCTCGGAGAGGGATCGCAAGGAGCTCGTGGCGGGGTAGCCGAGTGCCCTCGGTACCAGGCCCCGCCCGGGAGACCCTTTTCCCTGCCCGCCTCTTCTGGTGGGGGAGGGGCCGGCCCCGCGAAAGGGGCCTGATGGGCTTTGGATCCCCCTCTCCACCTGCAGGGAGGTGTTTAAGGCAAAGCATCGCCTGACCGGCCAAAAGGTGGCTCTGAAGAAAGTCCTGATGGAGAACGAGAAGGAGGGGGTGAGTACGGGTCAGGCGGCAGGCGGCCGACTTGAGTTTCCGCCTTGAGTTTCCGCCTTGCTGCTTCTAGGACTCTCACGTGGAGACCTAACTGATGTATAGTAGTTCCGGAATTTCCGTGGTGCAGGGAGCTTGACTTCCAAATTAAATTTCCGAGTTCAAATGTTTTAAAGTATTTGAAATTTTATTCTTCGGCAACTGTGGTTAGGGCCAGGAGGATGCTTGCACGGAGTGCAGAGCGGTTTATGAAATTAGGAAGTCTTTAAACCCTTTTTCTTTAGCGTTTAATTTTGCTTAATATATAATGAAAAATACATGCGTTGGATTTAAAAGAGCGTCTAGTGCTCAACTGAAAAGGAGCAGGTTCCTCTCCCCACTTAGCCCTAGTCCAGTTTTCAGGGACCTACTTCTTACTTAGCAAGGACATTTCTTAATAGTTCTTCTTGTTGTTTTTGTTCGTGCCCGGCAAGTTAAACATGCACAGAGCTAAAATTTAAAGGTTAAGGAAGCAGTGGAGCATTTAGTGACCAATAGTGAAGCGATTTAAGTATCACTATTTCGATTCATTGTCTCAAACCAACTCCTTGAGGAGTGCATACTGCTTTACACCTGTTTTTCAGATGGGGCATCTGCGATAGCTGGTTTCAGAGCCCAAGATTTTACTCTGTCTCCCAACCTGTGCCCCTTAGTACAGACTCTGTGGCCAGTTCCTTGGTCTACAGTGCGCTTCCTCCCTTTGGACGCTCATCTGTCTTTCTCCCACACAGTTCCCCATTACGGCCTTGCGGGAAATCAAGATCCTCCAGCTTCTAAAACATGAGAATGTGGTCAACTTGATTGAGATCTGTCGAACCAAAGGTAAGTTGCTTGGCTCTTATAAGCCTCATTTTCTTCATCTGAAAATGGGAATAAGCTCAGGCTTTGTTGGCAAAGTTGGATCTGGACACACTTAAATTGCTTCTTCTTCACCCAAGCATACCTACTTGCTGGGGTCCAGCCCCAGCGGTCCAGGGGTTCCCAAAGGTGTGGACGGAGTCGGCGAAGAATGTTTTACACGGAGACAGCATTCAGAACTCTCTAGCTTTGCTTAGTCTCCGTGGATCTTCCCTGTGCCTGGCTGAGGCCACAGAGAGAGATCCCAAGGCAAGCTGAGCCTTTATTTTATAGAGAGAGGTAAACAAGGTAGTGGTTTCTATAGTTACACAGTTCTTGTGAGTTTCACTTGTTTTGACCATAGTTACACTTCCTGCACTTCCCTCAGCCCATTAGCTTCCCAGATAAGATCTAGAGAGCCTCATAAGGTCAAGCCTAATTATGCTAAGAAGACTGTGCCCTCTAAGCTGGGAATTGTTTGTGACTTTGCCCACAGGTCAGTCTGAGGCTTAACCCTATATCAGCTCCCCACACCTACTGTGACTGTTTTCTCCGGTCCTTTCGTCGAAGCTGGTGCTTCTCCAGGGCTGCCACAGCACCCGGCCCCGAGGAGGCACTCAGGACCTACTTTACCAGTGAAGGAACACACAGACAGATGCCGGGTGTCCGTGGGCTGGAGGGGTTTAGGAGCTGGTTGTGGAAAAATGAGTTGCGTATGGGATTTTTTACTTTCTTCTTACCCCCATCCCTCCTTCCCATTCTTCCTGCCTCAGCTTCCCCCTATAACCGCTGCAAAGGCAGTATATACCTGGTGTTCGACTTCTGCGAGCATGACCTTGCTGGGCTGCTGAGCAACGTGTTAGTCAAGTTCACGCTGTCTGAGATCAAGAAGGTCATGCAGATGCTGCTCAATGGCCTCTACTACATCCATAGGAACAAGGTGGGGGAGGAGAGACCCAGGCTTGGTCTGACCTTTGCTCCCACTGCTGGGTGGGTGTGGCTAAAGGACCATTGGGAACCTGACTGAGCCCTCTTGCCCTTCCTACAGATCCTGCACAGGGACATGAAGGCAGCTAACGTGCTCATCACCCGAGATGGGGTGCTGAAACTGGCAGACTTTGGGCTGGCCAGGGCCTTCAGTCTGGCCAAGAACAGCCAGCCCAACCGCTATACCAACCGTGTGGTGACACTCTGGTACCGGCCCCCGGAGCTGTTGCTCGGTGAGGACTCCCGAGTGGGCAGAGGGGGCAGGGGCTAGGCACTTAGCCTGGCCTCAGCCCCCCCATTGCCAGGGCTTCTTGAGCCGCCGGCCCTGAGGCATTGCATCTCAGGAGGCCCTCGGGCTCAAGGGGCCCTCCTGGTGCGCTCTTCTTCCCAGGGGAGCGCGACTACGGTCCCCCCATTGACCTGTGGGGTGCTGGGTGCATCATGGCGGAGATGTGGACCCGCAGCCCTATCATGCAGGGCAACACGGAGCAGCACCAGCTTGCCCTCATCAGCCAGCTCTGTGGCTCCATCACCCCTGAGGTGCGTGGCCGGGCTGCCTGGGCCCCTGGTCCCTGCAGGATGCAGAGCCCAGAAGTCTCCCTGGCAGGGGAGGAACGGGGAGTGGGACAGAAGGAAAGCTCCTCTCTGGAGAGGGGGCAGGTGGAGGGACAGGACCTGCTCTTTAGAGCCGCGCAGGCTGGCTGCTCCATCACCAGTTCTGTGGCCTTGGGCAAGGCATTTGGACTTCTCACCTGATTCGAGTTTCTCTGCTGTGAAACAACTGCCTGTGTCGGCTGTGGCACACATGCTCCAGGCGATTTATATAAAAGGGCCTGGCCCTCGGTGCCAAACACATGGTCACTGCTACTTTGACCTTGGAGGGGTCGAGTTCACCCTCCAGGGGTGGTGTGGAAGCATCTGAACAGAGAAGTTTTAGTCCCTTCAGGTGCTTGACCAATGGACAAGCCACTCGTCTCCTGAACTAACTTTATCCTCTTTCCATGCCTTCCCCCAGGTGTGGCCAAATGTGGACAAGTACGAGCTGTTCGAGAAACTGGAGCTAGTGAAGGGCCAGAAGCGGAAGGTGAAGGATCGGCTGAAGGCCTATGTGCGTGACCCCTACGCACTGGACCTCATCGACAAGTTGCTGGTGCTGGACCCGGCGCAGCGCATCGACAGCGACGATGCCCTCAACCATGACTTCTTCTGGTCTGACCCCATGCCCTCGGACCTCAAGGGCATGCTCTCCACCCACCTGACATCCATGTTCGAGTACCTGGCGCCACCACGCCGGAAGGGCAGCCAGATCACCCAGCCTTCCACTAACCAGAGCCGCAACCCCACCAATACCAACCAGACGGAGTTCGAGCGTGTCTTCTGAGTGGCGGGCGGCGCTGCTGCCTTTCCTTAGGGCTCTGTCTTCTGCTCTGTGACTCGCGCTGTGGAGACGATGGGGCATTTGAGTTTTTCCTCCAGCGCATATTTCGTCTTATCCCCATCTGGGCACTGGGGATGCCATCCGAGTGGACTGGAGTAAAGCTTTGGCTCAGTGTCCAGGGGGGCACTGAGGCTACCTCCCTGGTTCCCTGGCTCTGGAGACTGTCCAGAGCGTCTCCACTTACCTTAGGACAGGATGGGGTGGGGGAGAGGTGCACCCCACCAGTGACTTTCTAGGTTCCCAGCATGATGGGAGGAGGGACAGGTCCTCACCCATCCCTGGTTCTTCTCTTGGCCTAAGAAACTGGCATGGGGGACACCAGCTGGAATATGGGCTGCTCCTGGCCTGAGCCTCAGGCGCCGGGGCTGGCAAAAACCTGGTTTCTTCAGTAGGAGAATTTTATCATGTTTGCTTTATTCGGTTGTTTAAAGACATTCCTGGACACAGTTTGACCAGTTGCAATTAAAGTTGATTTTTTTTTCTTTTTTCCCCCCACTAAGTGGCTGTATGCTTTGTTCTGTGTTCAGGCTCCCAGCTCTTACCCTGCAGCCAATAGGTTGGGCCTCACTGTTGAAATTTGATTTGTCAGATCTTAACTCATCTTTGTCCCAGTTCACGTTCCCTGACATAATGGTACAGGACTTCTGTCTTTTTCCCCCCATCTGGTACCTTCCAGACTTGCCATCTTGCTTCCCTAAGGGCATGTACCACGAAGCTCCCCGGCTCCTCCGCTCTGTCAGAGGGAAGACAGGTGAGAAGAGGCCTCCTTGGCGAGGGAACTGGAGAGGGTCTGGGGTGAGCTGGGTGGGCAGAGACCAGCTGGCGCAGTCCATTGTGGCTGACAGACAGCTGTGTTCAAACTTGACCCATGAGCGCAGGCGGCTGAGCCCTATCGATGGAATAACAGTTAGACCTGGAGCTTGCAAAGTTCCTTAGACTCTTGGGAGACAGTGGAGGGGAGATGATCAGCGAGCTGAAGGGTTTGCAGGGCTTGGATAAGGTGGAGGCTGGATCTTGGGGCTCAGAGCTGGGACCCTTGGAGGAGCAGCACGTCCTGAGTCAGGTTGGGGGCAGGAGTGTTTGAGGTGAATTCTCTATTCTTTCCCAGGAGGAGGCCTCTTGAAGGGCTCAGGTAGAAAGGTTGGCAAGGTCTCTCACCAGAACTGTCCTTGTGAAAACTGGCCCAGCTCACAGCTTCAAAGGTTCTTGGCTAGTGGGTTAGTTTCTTTTTAATATTTTTATTGATTTCAGAGAGGAAGGGAGAAGGATAGACAGATAGAAACATCAGTGATGAGAGAGTCATTGATCAGTTGCCTCCTGCACACCCCCCACTGGGGATGGAGCCAGCAACTCAGGCATGTGCACTTGGCCGCAATCGAACCTGGGACCCTTCAGTCCGCAGGCCGATCAGATTGATGCTCTATCCACTTAACCAAACCGGCTAGGGCAGTGGTTCTCAACCTGTGGGTCGCAACCCCTTTGGGGGTCGAACGACCCTTTCACAGGGGTCACCTAAGACCATCAGAAAACATATATATAATTACATATTGTTTTTGTGATTAATCACTGTGCTTTAATTCTGTTCAATTTGTAACAATGAAATTGGGGGTCACCACAACATGAGGAACTGTATTAAAGGGTCGCGGCATTAGGAAGGTTGAGAACCACTGGGCTAGGGCAAGGATTAGTTTCTTGAGGCTGCCATACCCAGTTGCCACCGACAGGTGGCTTACAATAACCTCCGTTCTGTTGGCTCTGGAGGCCAGAAGTCCGGAATCTAGGTGTGGCTGTGGTTCCTTTCGGAGGCTCTGAGGGAGAACACCCCGCTCCCTGCCTCCTAGCTCCCAGTGGCTGCCCCGTCCTTGGTGTCCTTGGCTTGTAGACATATCCCTCTACTCTGTCTTCACGTGGTGGTCTTATGCTCTGTGCTCTCTCTCATGAGGACACCAGCCACTGGATTTAGGACTCCCCATGACCCAGTATCACCTCCTCTTAACCAGTTCTGTCTATGAAGTCCTTTTCAAACAAGGTCACATTGTGAGGTTCCAGGTGGACATGAATTTTGGGAGGATGCTATTCAACTTAGTACAACTAGTAATCCAAGGACAAAAACAGCAAGGTGTCCTACAGCTACAGCAACAAGGTGGCTAGGTTTTAAATGACGTGACTATAGCAGGAAAGCTCACAGGGCCAGTTTAATTGTTCAAGGTAAGGGTTTTTTCTCTGAAGGATCAGGTTTCTATAAAAGGTTCTTATTCTTGGACCCAGCGATTCCACGTAGAGAAATGTCTTAGGAGCAGTTGTCCCGTCTGTCTTCTCATGGAGTCCCCACTGGAGGAGGCGAGACAAGGCCCACCGGGCACGCCAGTGTTAGACGTCTGGGGATTGAGGGCAACAGATGAGGTAAGAAGTGACAAGAGGGAGAGTGGGTTCCAGAAGCTAAGGGACAGTGTTTTTAGGGGGAGGGAGTGATCATTTACACAAATTCTGATGGGTCCAAAAGAGAGTGAGGGCTGACTGTTGGGCTTACCTGCGGCGAGGTCAGTGGTGACCTCGACAAGAGCCATCGGGTGGACTCCTTCCTCCAGACCTGCTGGGAGCAGCAGGGTCACTGGAGAACAGGAAGAAGGGAGCGGAGGACAGTAAGTAGGAGCCCCTCCCATGGAGGGGGATTAGGAACAAGCGAGTCTCCCTAGGCCAGTGGTTCTCAACCTTCTGGCCCTTTAAATACAGTTCCTCATGTTGTGACCCAACCATAAAATCATTTTTGTTGCTACTTCATAACTGTCATGTTGCTACTGTTATGAATCGTAATGTAAATATCTGATATGCAGGATGGTCTTAGGCGACCCCTGTGAAAGGGTCGTTCAACCGCCAAAGGGGTCGCGACCCACAGGTTGAGAACCGCTGCCCTAGGCTAAGAGCCTAGGCGTGTGGGATTCTTGTCCCATAGAAGGGCCATGTGGCCACGCCAGGGCTGTAACCTGAAAGGCCGCACCCCTAACCTGTTCCTGCTACCTCCGCCCTGTGCACCCACCCTGTTCAGGGCAGCCCTGCATGTGGGAAGCATAAACCTCCATCAGCTTAAATAAGAGCAGTGCTTTAACGCCCCGTACATACTAACCCCATTCGGCGGGGAAGGGCGCCTCTAGCAGCTGGTCGGGGTCGGTGCAGCCAGGACAGGGCAGGGCCCTGGGCTTGAAGCTGGGCGAGGAGAGAGGATGTCCAGGTACGTGCACTGTGCCGGGAAGTGGTTCCAAAGGCAGCAGGTGGGAAACACGCCACTTGAGCCCATTTTATAGGGAAAATAGTCACGGGAACTCCCCGTGGTTATTTGGAGCGGTTCTGTTCTTTTTCCCCGTGTTTTCTCATGTTCCCTGAATTAATGTTTTCATTCATGCACTCAAACCATATTTTAAAACAACCACAAGCAGGCCCCAAACCCTGGAGCTTCTGGCCCCAAGCTCCCCCTACACCCCACTTCCCCATAGAACACCCCAGAGAGGAGGTCAGGACCAGTGGCAGGCATGGGCCCTGTTATTCATCCCAGTCTGTGGAGGGAGGTGTGTGTCCAGAACATTACCCCGAGGCACAGTAGTGTCTGGCACTTGTGAATCTCAAGTGGCAACAGGAAAGGTCTTACTAGCGGCTGTGTTCGGACGGCCCTCGGGCCCTCAGTGCCACCCTGCAGGCTGGGAAACGGGTCTGTGTCCTGGCTTCTTAACCAAATGATTTGGAGAACCACAGCCGCTCCCCCCAGCAGGCTTAGACTCACCCCTGAATTCTACTCCCCCGTCCTCAGGGATCCCAGCGGGCCAGGGCCCGGGCAAATGGGTCCTAACAATAAGGGGAGGTAGGCTGTGATAAAAGGCCCAACAAAGCCAGCGCCTAGCGCTACAAGCCTCCCACGCGGGCCTCTCCCTGCGGTGTCCCCGCCTGCCTGCTCACCTTTAACCCCCACCCAGTTGTTATTTAACTCATGGGAACTGTACTCTGGAAACCTCCAGGGAGGACATGAGGTCCCTGGGCAGGTCCCAGGATGAGAGCAGGAACCTATCAGGTGAGACATTCCTCCCTGCACAGGGGAGGCCCTGGGCTTCTGGGTGGGGAGAAGGCGGATCTTGGGTATCCTCTCAACTCCCCCTCCCGTCTCCAGCCCAGCTAAAGCCTGGGCTTGCAGAGGTGGCCTGCGGTCAAGGCCCGCCTGCGTGGGGAGCATGAAGGCCAGGGATGAAAGGGGCCAGGTCCTTCGCTACTTCCTGGCCAGTGGCTGAGAAGCTGTGGTGTGAAGCAAGCATGGAGCAGCCGAGCCCATCCGGGGGGCCTTTCTCGGCTACATCCGCCTCTTTCCAGGTAGGAGAGCGCTGTGACCTTGGGCCACAGCCGGGCGCCTGCCTCGCTAAGCCTCTGTTCTTTCTTTTGTACAAATTGGTGTGCATATGCCTCAGGGGTCCGAGATCATCAGCCATGATGAGCCCACACTTTCAAGGACAACCTTGTCATTGATAAGCCTTGGTCTCAGGGTGGTCAGGGGCCCTGAGGCTTGCCCGGTGGAGGCTCCACAGGAGCCCCACCCAGTGTGGCTGTGGAGGGTCTCAGAGCAGAACCGGCAGGCGGGGCTGCTGGCAGAGCTACCTCCAGGGGCCTGTGTGCCAGGCCTGTGTCTGTAGGCTGGTTTCATCTGATTGAACTCTCAGGACTACTCTGTGAAGAGGACTGCTAGTTTCATTTTAATAACAGCCCTGGCCGGTTTGGCTCAGTGGCTAGAGCGTCAGCCTACGGACCAAAGGGTCCCAGGTTCGATTCCGGTGAAGAGCTCAGACCTTGGTTGCAGGCTCCTCCCCAGCCCAGGCCTTGGTCGGGGCGCCTGCAGGAGGCAACCAATCAATGTGCTTCTCTCACATTGATATTTCTCTGTCTTTCCCTCTCTCTTCCACTCTCCCTAAAAATCAATGGAAAAATATCCTCCTGTGAGGATTAAAAAAAAAAAAAAAAGAAACACCATTGATGATCTCAGTAACCTGCAAAAAAAACAATAAAGGCAACATGGATCAAGTGTTCACTACCTACTGGCCCTGTGCCATTGTTATCTGCATCGTACAGATCTGAAACCATTATTGCCTGCAGTTTATAGATCTGGTAGGTGTGGTTAAGAGCCGTTAAAGATTTCTAACCTTGGCACATGGTAGAGCCCTGGCTCTGTGTCTGGGCCCAGCATCTCTCACTCGGCCTCATCCAGCTCCCTGAGGTGGGCACCACTGCAACCCCCACTTTCCAGATGAAGCAACAGGGCTCAGCGAGGTGAGGAGGCTCACCAAGCAGCGGAAGCCTTCCAGCTTGGCTGGGGCAGGGACTGGCTAGGGCTGGGGATGGGAACCCTGGGCTTGGCTATGAGGGGTGAGCGTAGACCTAGGTTCATGTCCTGATAGACACTAGATAAGCCACTTAGCCTCGCCAAGCCTTAGTTTTCCTCTTCTGTTGAATGGGTATCACAAGAAGGTGCCTCCCTCCCTCCCTGTGCTGCCTGAAGCCCCGGCGAGAATGCAAGGCTGCAGTAGCATTGCCTGGGGCCGCACGCCAGGCTGGGCCATGCCTTCCTAGTCCGCTGGACAGAGCCTTGTGCCCAGCAGCCAGGGTTTGGAGACAGTAGCTCCTACACGGTTATCTGGGCCCTCTCACTTTGAGGCTACACCCCTAGGGAGATGAGGTGACTTGCCCAGGTCACATGGTGTGGGTCCTTTTGGGGGAGAAAACTGAGGGAAGCCCCCAGGGTTGGTGAGTGTTGCACTTCACAGGGCTCCTCACCAGCCCCAGGTCCTCCCTTTGAAGTAAGAGCCAGCTCAAGGCCACAGCTCTGTTAACCAGATGACCAGGTCACCTCACTGGGCACAGGGCAGCGAGTGGGGCAGCGTCCAGGGGGTGGCTTGGGGGTGGAGTCTGGTGCCCAGTGAATGATTAAGTCACTTCCCCTCTTAGGCCGTTGTCGCCTCCTCTGAGAAATGGGTCCTGGAACAGAACCTTCCTTGCAGGGGGTGTGAGGATCCAAGAAGACAGGTGCATGTGAAGGGCCTCTGCACCATGCTGGTGTCTACAATGCACTCACATGAACTCTTATTTAAGAAAATCCAAGTTACAAATGAAAAAAATTAGCCAGGGATCCCCCAGCTTGATCAGAGGGGCTAAGTCAGTAGTTATGGGAATCAAAGGAGCTGGGACAGAGCTGCACCCTGCTGGCTGGTCCCCTCGCAGGTGGCTTCTCAGGTCCTGTTTCCTCGCCTGTAAAATGGGCTCAGCGCAGCGCCTGGCCAGGAGGGGGCTCAAGAAATCTTACCCCCAGGGAGCAGGTGCCACAGACAATGGTCACAGAGGGTGAGATAACAAATTGAATAAAACAAGCATTTTCCCTCTGAAAAGCAGTAAGATGGCTGCTCTCCGGTTCCAGCAGCGAAGGCTTTCCCCAGCTCAGAGGGGAGGAGGCAGGCCTGAGCCAGCCTTTCTGTGGCCTGGCTATCGCACGCCCCGCACCACACGCCTGGCGCCCTCCTGTGGCCATGAGTAGGGACCCAGGAGCTTCCGGGAAGCCACACCAGGTTCCGGGGCAGTTTGGGGCCCTCGCTGGGTCTCAGTGTCCTGACCTGTTGGACCAGAAAGTCAGACAAGAGGTGCGCCGAGGTGCAGCCACCCAGAGTGGTAGGAATCGTCCGTTCTTTTTCCTAATTATGCCTGCTCCAGGGGAAATTTTATAAAATCCACAGAAGCAAAAGGAGGCAAAAGTCACCTCTAGCCTGGCCACCTGGAGCTAATCACTGTTCCCACTTAGGGAATAACTTCCAGGCTATTTCTAAATTATTATTTTAGCAAAAATGGGATCCCACTCTCCATACTGTCTCACCAACGGGTTTGACCCCTTAATAGTCTCATATCACAGTTCACACCTCTGACTTTTCAAATGAAAAGCAATGATACAAAGGAGGTGAGCAGACTATGAAGGAAATACAAAAGGTTTTTAAAAATAAGGTAAGGTGCCCAGCCTCCTCCAAATAAAATAAATGCAGCCCTGACTGCATCGGCCTGCGGACTGAAGGGTCCCAGGTTCGATTCCGGTCAAGGGCATGTACCTTGGTTGCGGGCACATCCCCAGTAGGGGGTGTGCAGGAAGCAGCTGATCGATGTTTCTCTCTCATCTATGTTTCTAACTCTCTATCCCTCTCCCTTCCTCTCTGTAAAAAACTCAATAAGATATATTTTAAAAAATAAAATAAATGCAACTGATAACTAACCCGAGAATGCATTTTTCCACATGTGATATTGACAAGGGTCAAGGTTGGCTAACGTCTGTGTGGGTGAAGAAAGGGCTGGCTCATGCCCGCGGGGGTGGGAGGACAGTGTGGCAATAAGTATGAAAGTATCAAATGCAAATCACCTTCAACCCAGCGGTTGCTTGTCTTGGAATTTATGCATCAGATACCCTGGCACATGAAGAAATGAGGAGGATAAAATGTTCCTGATTGTAGCACTGCTTGTGATGCCAAAATCCTGGAAACCTGAATGTCCTTCCGCAGGAGGCTGGTCACATACACAGTAGTACGCCCACACCAGGCAGCTAATGGGGCGGCTCTTATGTACTGACACGGCTCAGAATCAGGTCCAGGATATAAAGGCATGTGGTAAAAGTACAACACAGACCTGCCTATATGGTCTGCTACCTGTGACTGTAAAAGAAAAATCTCTATATATTTGTATTTGTTTATAGATACATGAAATTTCTCTGGAAAGATCACAAGAAACAGAACTTTGATAGCTTTGAGGGGAGGGGAGTTAGGATGCTGGCACCTGGAGTGGGACGGGGGCAGAGAGGCTAGGAACAAGGACTCCCGGTGCCAGAGTAAAAATCTTGATTTTGTGACTTGGGCATGTCCCTTTATTCCTTTGTGCCTCAGTTTCCTCACCTGTGAAACAAAGAAGATATTACTACCACCTGTTTCATAGGATTGTGATGATTAAATGAGCAACGAGGTAGAAAGTGTTTAGAGCAGTGCCTGGCCAGAGAAGTGCTACTTAACTGTTTGCTAAGTCCTTGTCTTAGAAGAATCCTTATACGCCTATTGTTGAGTAAGAAAGTTGACAAATCGGGGGGAAAAGGAGACATATGTAAAACTTTAGACAATAAAAAAAAAGAAAGTTGACAAAAAATTATCATCTGCATTGACAAGGTCCTGTAGATATCTAGGTGTGTCTTTGATTTCACGAGCATAGAAAACTGTGGGACACACGGTTGTCAATGATTTCCGAAGGAGGAAGTGAGGGGAGGGGTAAGCAAAAGAAATTTAAAACTTATGATCATTTTTATGCAGTTACTAAATGATATACATGTGTATGTATGGAGAAAGTTTCAATTATTAAAAAGAGAAAGAAACCAAGAGAGGAAAGGACCTCTTTATCTCCCAGGTGCCGCCACCTGGCCCTGATGTGAAGCGCGGAAATCCAGCCAGCTAACTAAGGCGTCTTCCCAACACCTCATTTGTTTATTTCAAAATCAATCTCTGATAAACAGTTACCCCCATGCCTGCAGGAAAGGGAGAGAGGTCCTGAAATTCCATCCGTTTTCTGAAGGATTGCCTTTCATCTGTGGGAACTTCTCTACAGGGATGTTTGCAGCCACCCCTATCCCGCTTCCTAGACCTCAGCTGTCAAAAAGGGACTCTCCATACTACTGTTTCTGTGGAGGAGAAAGGCGCTCCCCCACACAGCGACTCTTCAAGTGCAAATCTAACCTTGTCATCTCTTTCAAAACCATTTTTTTGTCATCCAAATTTCTTACCAGGCCACACGGTGCTGCTGGATGTAGCATGCTGGCACTATGGGGCTCAACCAGGTGGAAGTGCAGTTCCTGGGTGCCTTTCACACATCGTTCCCTCCGTTTGCCAGAAACCGGTCTCCCACCGCTACCCCTCGCTGACTCCCCTTACCCCCGGCCTCCCCCAGGAGGCTGCTTCCTTCCAGAAAGACTTCCCAGGCTGCCCAGGGTGGGCTGGGGACGCCAGTAGCGCAGGTGCCTGGTTTTTGCTCTGTTGCCCACAATCGGGCTGTCAGATTCGCGAGGGCAGGGACCGCACCCCCGCTGCCTGTGGTCTCCGTGTTGATTTGGGACGTTGGGGGCCGCGGTGCAGTGACTGCTATCCGGTCACTTCACCCGGCTCGGAGCTGGTTCGGAGCTGGTTCTGGCCTGGAGCGGAGGCTGAGGGCTGCTGACAGCGAATGGCTCTTCTGAGGGATGTGGCCTCGGGAGGAGGATGACAAAAGCGGTGCAAGTTTACCAGGGGAGAGGCCGCCCAGGGGTACTTGCCCCTCATAAACATGGGCGCCCCGGGCTCGGAGACGGCCCCTCACAAGGATGGCATCCGCGGGCTCTCATTGGTCCCGGTGGGCTCCTTGGGCGGCGCTGATTGGTGGAGGGCGGGGCGGGGCGGGGCGAGGAGCGCCGGGGTGGGGCGGGGCGTCTCCGACCCGGGCACCGCGTGAGGCTCCCCGCCCCGGGACTATGTCGCGGGCGCGTAGCCACCGGCGCGCGAGTCTCTTCCTGGCAGCGGTTTTCCCGCGCGGGGTAACGACCAGGGTCACGGGCAGGCGGGAGCTGAGCGCGCGGCCCGCGCCGCAGGAGCCGGGCATGGAATACCAGGTACCCCGCGGGCGGCGGCGGCCGGCGGGCCGAGATGACACGTGGGCTGGGCCCGGGCTACGCCGCCTCCGGCCGCCCGCCGGGGAGGGCACCCAGGAACTGAGACTGCGGAGCTGGGGGCGGGGACCGCCTGGAGTCGGGGAGTGGGGACCGGGACCGGGCAGGGGGCCTGCACCGCCGAACCTGGAGATTCCGAGGCGGAAGTGCCCCACGGTGGAGTGGGAAGGGGCGCCCGGTGATAGGACCTAGAGGTCCGGTGGCTCAGCTGGGCCCGGGGGTTCCAGAATCTCCGGAGTTAGGAGTCGGGGGCAGTGGGGCGGGGTGGGGCGAGAATCTGGAAAACAGGAACCTTCCCCTGGCTTTATGCCAAGGGCCGGTTGCCGGAGACCAGAGCCTGATGCCAGCCAGACAGGTGGCACCAGTTTGATGGGGCGGGGCCTCCAACCAACCATCAGGGTCCTGGGGTCCGGAGGGAAAATAAATAGCACCCCCACTCTTACCTCCAATGTGGGCCCTCCTGAGGCTGACCTACCTGCCTTCCTGGCTGGGCGACCCTGGGCACACCCTTGCTCCCTCCCAACTTCCTCCTCTTCTCCCCCTGGTGGCTTCAAGCAGCTCTACTCTTCTTCTTCTTTTTTGTTTTGTTTTTTGAGAGGCGGGGAGCAGCACAGGAATGCCAATTTATTCTGTTTGCACACATGAACACAAAATATCCCTGCAGGCCAACCTCCCCCCCCCCCCAAATTTAAACAACCATCACCTTATCTCAACGTGGGGACACCACCCCTCCATTAATAGTTGAGAAACCACCTCATATTCAGGCAGCTTTACTTTTGATCAGAATATGGAACCCCAATCATCAGGGTTAGGCATGGAAGGAAGACTTTAGGAATTCCTATGCTAATTCCTCCAGTTCTAGACCTCCAGTTCTAGAGCCTTCTGTGGTTCTAGTCCCACCCCAGAAGGGGCCCAATACAGTGGTGGACCCCATTGGAGGGAATGAGAGCAAAGGCCCCAGCGGTGCAGCCTGGGGAACTGAAACCGAAAGCAAGGCTAATCCCGTTAGCCTGCCACTCCCTGGGTGGGGCTGAGCTGCCTTCCACCCCCATTGGCACCAGAGCTGGAATGATGCCACTTCTCTCTCACCGGTGTCTAACTTCAAAGCTGGGCGACAGGGCTGGTCCGGCAGGCGGGTGCCCTGGCCTGGCCATTGGTACACTGGGTGCCCCTGTCCCTGTGGACCCCAAGTGATCCTTAACCTGCCACGGGGACTGTTGTTGCCAGGATGCTGTGCGCACACTCAACAGCCTGCAGACCAATGCCAGCTACCTGGAGGAGGTGAAGCGCCGGCGGGGTGACCTCCAGACACAGCTGGAAACCATGAAGCTGTACTTGGCACGGAGTGGGCTGCAGGTAACGTGGGCAGGGCCTGTGACCACCCCCCCTTTTTCTTTGTCTGTGAGTCCTGTTGCCAAGTTGAGGACCTTGTCTTTCTGTTCCAGGTGGAGGACTTGGACCAGCTGAACATCATCCACGTTACTGGGACGAAGGGGAAGGTGAAGGACAGGATCCAGGGGGGGGGAGAGCGTATCCACTGGGTGGGGTGGGGACTGCCCAGACAAGAACTTTTCTTTCTAGGGCTCCACCTGTGCCTTCACTGAACGGATCCTCCGGAACTATGGCCTGAAGACGGGATTCTTTAGGTACTGAGGTGTGGAGGGATGTATCTGTCTCCCAGCTCTCTGGGGGGCTGTAGAACCAGCCAGCACCTCAAATAAGTTTTTGGATAAAAACCCAGCCTTCGACCAGAGCCTATGTAACCTTGTGGGCCAACCCAGGGATGTAGGGGCTGGGGCACAGGGAACTATCGAGGGACTCGGGAGAGGTGAGACACAGGCCAGTAACATCAGCCTCACCTGGGCCTGGGAAGCTGAGCTGAAGGGCTGGGACTGTCTTGAGGGCAGGGGGAAGCCACAGGAGGGTTTTCAGCAGGTCAGTGACACGATCAGATGTGTGTTTCTGACAGGTCTGGCGGGGGTCGGGGGGAGGCCTGGGGGGCTCCAGCAGGGAGCCCTGATGACCTCAGATCTCCCGGCAGCTCTCCCCACCTGGTGCAGGTGCGCGAGCGGATCCGCATCAATGGGCAGCCCATCAGCCCCGAGCACTTCACCAAGCACTTCTGGCGCCTCTACCATCGGCTGGAGGAGACCAAGGTGTCCATACAGCAGGGCTGGTGGGGGAACAGAAGCGGGCACTGGAGCAGGGGGAGGGACCCAGAAGGCACTGCACTCTCAGGACCCCACCTCCCCAGAGCAGAGGCTGCATGGACCTCAGGCTCTGGCCTGTTCCTATCCACAGGACAGCAGCAGCTGTGTCTCCATGCCTGCATACTTCCGCTTCCTCACGCTCATGGCCTTCCATGTCTTCCTGCAAGAGAAGGTCTGTGCCCACTCCCTAGAGCCCTGTGTCTAAGGCCTTGGGGAGGGGAATCTTAAGCAGGCTGGGGGCTCCCACGTGACCTCCAGGTGCCCTGTACCCCATGCCGTGCCCTCTGACCCTCTGCAGGTGGACCTGGCAGTGGTGGAAGTGGGTATCGGTGGGGCTTATGACTGCACCAACATAATCAGGTGAGGGCGGCTGCTTGTGGGGAGGGATGATGGTCTCTAGCCCAGGGTGGCCCAGGGCAGGGGCATCATGGCCCTTTGGTCTTCTGCAGGAAGCCTGTGGTATGTGGGGTCTCCTCTCTTGGCATCGACCACACTAGCCTTCTGGGGGACACGATGGAGAAGATCGCCTGGCAGAAAGGGGGCATCTTCAAGGTGATTGGGCAGCCCCAGGGAGGGGGGGTACAGGGGCCTGGCCCTTAGACCTCAGGGAAGTGGGGCTGGGGCAGGGTCCTTGCTGTCCTGACTCAGGAGAGGACTTGGGCATCAGTGGGGTCTGGGTTCTTGTCTCAGCTCTGCATGCGGCTGGAGCAAGTTGAGCCTCATCTCCAATCTTAGTCTCCCCATCAAGTGGTTCCCATCGGTACTATGGGGGAGGCTAAATGGGCCGCTCCGACCCAGGGATGCGGGGGCCAGAGATGAAGGTGGAGGACCCTCCGCAGCCCTGTCTCCTCTCCGTCCTCCACAGCATGGCGTCCCTGCCTTCACCGTGCCCCAGCCTGATGGGCCCCTGGCCGTGCTGAGGGAGCGTGCTGAGCAGATCTCAGTGAGTGGCTGGAAGTGCTGGGGAGCCGCTTCATCCTTTTGGGCCGCTGCTCACCCAGCGGAGCACTCTGGGTTCTAGGAGCAGGGCTGGGTTCTTGCTGGTGGGGAAAGATGGAGGAGCTGACGACATCAGGAAGGGCCTCCTATCCAGAGAGGCAGCAGCAGCTCCTCTGACTCCTCTGCAGTGTCCCCTCTACCTGTGTCCACCGCTGGAAGCCCTGGAGGAAGGGGGGCCACCGTTGACCCTGGGCCTGGAGGGAGAGCACCAGCGGTCCAATGCCGCGTTGGCCTTGCAGCTGGCCCGCTGCTGGCTGCAGCGAAAGGACCACCAAGGTAAGTGGGCAGGGACACGTGGAGCCTGCGTCTGAGGACTGGTGGGCAGGGACCCGGGGAGCCTGCGTCTGAGGGCTGGTGGGCAGGGACCCGTGGAGCCTGCCTCTGAGGGCTGGTGGGCAGGGACCCGTGGAGCCTGCGTCTGAGGACTGGTGGGCAGGGACCCGGGGAGCCTGCGTCTGAGGACTGGTGGGCAGGGACCCGGGGAGCCTGCCTCTGAGGGCTGGTGGGCAGGGACCCGGGGAGCCTGCGTCTGAGGACTGGTGGGCAGGGACCCGGGGAGCCTGCCTCTGAGGGCTGGTGGGCAGGGACCTGGGGAGCCTGCCTCGGAGGCTGGTGGGCAGGGACCTGGGGAGCCTGCCTCGGAGGCTCCGAGAACACTCGGTCCCACACCGCCCTCCCTTGCCCCCAGGCATTGGGGAGCTGAAAGCGTCCAGGCCCAGCCTCCTGTGTCAGCTGCCTCTGGCACCCGTGTTCCAGCCCACATCCCACATGCGGCATGGTGAGTTAGACCCTCCTGCCCAGCCGGGTCCCTTCAGATGTTTCTCACTTTGCTCTTCGAGAGGTGGGGTCACTCGATAATGGTGCCCAAGAGAAAGGGCTCTGAGGTCAGTAAGCTTCCTTGACCTTGAGTTCACGAACTCTCTATGAGCCTCGGTTTCCCCACCTGCCAGATGAGATGAGTGTAGGACCCACTGTGAGGTGACATCACCAAGGGACTGAGCCCAGAGCCTTCGAGTATGAGATACAGTGCCCAGCCAGTGGTAGCTGCTGTTACTGTCATCCTTGTCATCATCATCACAAGACCATGAGATTCTTAAGAACGGTGATGTTTGTCAGGCTTCCCCCAAAGCTTTCAGCACATAGTAGGTGCTCATGGCTGTTAAACCCCTTCAGCAAATGGTTCCAGTGCTCCCACTGTGTGCCAGGCCCCATGTCGGGCCATGAAACAGCTCTGGGGCCAGGTAGATCTTGAATCACATCCCAGTCCCAAGACTCATGCTGTGACCTAATCTCTCTGCGCTAAGGGCTAATATGTGACAGTAGCCCCCCTGAGGGCTGCCTAGAAGAGGCAGAAGAATTGCTGATCCCTCTGGCACCGCTCCTTGGAGCGCTCAGACGGGTGGGGTGCGTGCTGTGGGGCGGGTGGTGTGCGAGTTGAAGAAGATGGGAGAGTCTGAAGAGCGGCCTTGCCCCGTCCCCCAGGGCTTCGGGACACGGAGTGGCTTGGCCGGACGCAGATACTGTGCCGCGGGCCCCTCACCTGGTACCTGGATGGCGCACACACCTGCAGCAGCGTGCAGGCCTGTGTGCGCTGGTTCCGCCAGGCGCTGCACCGCCGCAAGAGGTGAGTGCCGGGCAGAGGGGCAGTGTCTGGGGTCCAGAGAGGCGGGGCCTCGGGGCAGGATGGGGCGGGGCCGGGCCAGTGGAGGGAGGATAGTTTCTGCGGGAAAGGTGGGGGGTGCGGCCATTCAGGTCTCCCCCTCGCCTCGCAGTGGACCTGAGGTGCCTGAGGTGCGCGTCCTGCTCTTCAACTCCACGGGTGACCGGGACCCGGCGCCCCTGCTGAAGCTGTTGCGGGTGAGAGGCTGGCGGGTGGTTGGGCGGCAGGCAGCCCGGCCCTGTTCTGACTGTGTGACCCCCACATCCGGTGGAGGCTTCATCCCTGAACCTCCTATCCTGGGGCTAATCCCTGAATTGGGAGCCTGCTTAGTAGCTCGGTGACCTTACGCTGTACCCCGCCCCCAGCTTCTGTTTCCCCCTCTGTACAATGGGCTGTACTGCCCAGGCCACAGGCCAGGCAGGGGATACTGGGGTAGCTGGGGGGACAGGGGGTGGCACTGAAGTGCTGTGGCTGGGTTTATGCAGCATCACCCCAGCGGAGGGCATCTCCAGAGATGGGTGTGTGTGGGGGGGGGACTCCCTGTGCTGTGGGGAAGACAGGGTGGGGGTGGGCATCCTCTCAGGGCTCTGACACCAAGCTTGCCCCTGGCCTTCTAGCCCTGCCAGTTTGACTATGCTGTTTTCTGCCCTAACTTGACGGAGGTGGCATCCACGGGCAACGCAGGTGAGAGGTGGCAGACGTGGTCCCTTGAGGTGGGCAGGGCGTGGAGGGCCCTGAGGGGGGCTGCTCTGCTGGTGACCGTGGGGGCTTCCAAACGGGAGATCTGGGGCAGGAGCTGGGTTTGTCTCACTGTATAAATACCCTTTGATACATTCAGCACGTGGCTGCAACACTAAAAAGGAATTATCGGGGAAAACATCTTTCAAAATGCAGGTTAAAACCTACTGATGGCCCTTGAAGTCAGTTAGTGGGTCTCAACCAGCATTTTCTACTTGAAATGAAATCGAATGGAAAATATCTGTGTATTGGCACAAAGTAAGGGCAGGTACTATTTTATGAAGACTCTGCTCCAGACATTAATATACACATATGTGAGTACTGGGTTGCCATTGTAAAATGTATTTTTTTTACTATGGGTCCCATTAAAATTTTTTTGAAATAATAATATAAAAAATACAGCTCCCCAGGCCCCACATCAGACTGCCTGGGGAGAGTCTGGAGAGCCCAGGAACCAGCATTTCTGGAAAGGCTCATGCACGCCCGGGACGGCCCCTGTCGGGTGAAGGCAGAGGCGAGGGTGGGGAGAGGGGAGATGTGCTCCCTGGGCAAAGCCCCAGCTTTGGAGCTCAACTGCCTGGCTTTGCTCGTCACCAGCTCTGAGCCACTGGGCAAGTCCCCGAACCTCAGTTTCCTCGTAGTGTCCCCTCCGAGGACTGACAGTGCATGGGAAAGGCCCTGACTTAAGCAGGTGTCCGCAGCGTGCTTGCCCTTCCCCCACCCGCCTCGCTGACGCGCCGTCCCTGTGTCCTGCAGACCAGCAGAACTTCATGGTGACCCTGGACCAGGTGTTGCTCCGCTGCTTGGAACACCAGCAGCACTGGAGCCGCCTGGATGAGGAGGCGGCCAGCCCGGACCTCTGGAGCACCCCCAGCCCCGAGGCTGGTGGGCCGGCGGCCCTGCTGCTGGCACCCCGCCTGCCCCACACCCACGGCACCAGCTCCCTCGTCTTCAGCTGCATCTCCCATGCTTTGCAGTGGATCAGCCAGGGCCGGGACCCTGACTTCCAGACACCCAGTTCCCCACGGGACCTTCTCGCCCACCCTGTGGCAAACAGCGGGGCCAGCGTGCTCCGAGAGGCTGCTGCCATCCACGTGCTGGTCACGGGAAGCCTGCACCTGGTGGGCGGCGTCCTGAAGCTGCTGGATCCCTCCCTGTCCCAGTAGCTGAGGCCGTGGGGTTGGAGGTGGGGCCTCCCACACCCACCTTGCGTCTCTCCGTGAACTCCCACAACAGGTGCCTTTTGTTTTCTGCTTTCCTGATTCTGTCTGTCAGTCTAGACTGGCCCAGGGGCCTGGGCTCGGGCAGTGAAATAGGTGGCTGGTGGGTGGGAGGTTGAGATCGGACATCCTGTCTCTGAGCTGAGCCTGTGGTGCCTTGGCCTCTCCTTCCTCCTGCTGATATCTCGGGCGGGTGGGGGGGGCGTGGGAAGGGGGACACGGTTCTCCTGGGGTAGCCGGCCCGGCTGTCCAGCCCAGCTCCCACCAGACTGCGTCCTGGCCAGGCCTGGGGTCCTGCCAGGTGTAGGTCGCTGGTTTCCCTCCCCTCAGTGGCTTTCTGGGGAAGGAGAGGGTCCCTGCCTGGGGCCCCGTGGGGACAGAGGGTGGCTGGATTAAATTAAAGTCTTTACTTTGATTGAGTTTTTGACCTCTAGCTCCCTCAGCAGACAATAGGGGGTGGGGGCTGTGGTGGCACAGAAAATGGATTGTGTAGGAGCCTGGCTGTGTGGCTGGGACAGGCCCCTCCCTTCTGAGCCTCAGTGGCCTGATGTTTGTCGACCACTGCTTTGCAGACCTCCCCACGGAGACCTTGTGACTGAGAGTTCTCGTTCCCATTTTACAGACGAGGGAACTGGCTGGCGTACAGAAGCCATGGCACCTGCCCACAGTGAGCCAATAAGTGGCAGGTTCAGGATTTGAACCCAGAGCTGCCTCCCCCCATCATTTTAGGGGCCCCTTCCCTTCTCCCAGCCTAGCACTGGTTTCATGGTCTGATTTATTGGTGATGAGTATATCGGGGTGGGCCCAGGTCAGGCAGCCTGGCCACTCCTATCTGCTGCCTTCCTGATGGGCAAGGAGGGAGGGGGTCTCCATGTGACAGTTGCAGGAAGGAGCTAGGCTCCCCCGTTCCCAGGCTGGGCACTCCTAGGCTTCAATTCCCCTGCCCCCCAAAGTTGTGCCGGTCCAAAGATGTACTGCGGGGATCAGATCCTGGTGGTTAGGGCTGGTCATGGAGGAGGCACTTTTGGCCTGAGGAGGCTGGGCAGAGTCTTTGAGTTCTCACCTCCTGCCCAGCCCAGGTCATCAAGGGCTGGATCCGTTCAGGATAACGGGGACTTGGGTGTCTACAACAATGTGGACATATAGGGCAGCGTTCTGTCTCTCTGTGGTCCTGGGCAGCCGTACCCCAGGCCCATGGAGCTTGAAGGTTCTGCAGGGTGGGGTGGGGGAACCCCAAGGTGTTCCAAGCTGGTGCCCCCGCTGGCAGCAGGCCTCTGAGAAAGAGGCAGCGGGCAGGGTCCATCCTTGGTCGAGTGGAAGGGTTGGGATCCTGGGGTGAGTTCATAATCAGTGGTTCCCAGCTGGTGGCTGCTCAGTCTCTCCGGCTGGGCAAGGGCTGGCCGGGTGGCCCCCGGGGCTCCAGGCTCGGCACTACGCCATGCTGCTGGTGGAGCAGGGGGTGCTCTGGGTGCTCCCGATGCTGTGGTTGGTGCTACTGCTCTCTGAGGAGGCCGGGGCAGCCACTGCCACCACGGGCTCCCGCTTGCTGGGGGGACCTGGGAGCAGGGGCGGAGGTCAGGGCCCCGGCCTGGGCTCCCCACTCCCCCAGAGGCTTTGCTGGGCTCCCCCGGGTGGTGGTGGAGGGGTCCTGAGCACTCACGGAGGGGGCCTGGGATACTCACGTGTGTGCGAGTAGATATACCAGAGCGCAGCGGTGAGCAGGGCCCCGATGAGGAAGGCGCCAAAGGTGATGCCCAGCACAGCGGGCAGGACGAGGGTTTTACCTGTGCAACCAAGGGAGGGACAGCTGGGTCAGCGCTGCTGCCCCCTCCCTGGCCCCCTCCCTGGCTCCCTGCTCCTGTGCTGGCCAGGAGCACAGGTTTTGGTGTGAGTCCCAGCTCACCCACTGCCCTGACTTCTCTAGCAACCTCAGTCTCCTCATCTAGCAAATGGGTTCAACACACCCATGCGTGGCACTTAGCTGTGATTGCTATGACCATTTGCCAAGAGGGCCTATCCAGGCCTTTTGGGCCATGCCCTGCCTCCCAGTGCTGATGCAGATGCATTTTAGGGAGGCTGGCTGGCATCATCTGAGCAAAAAGTGGGGTCTGGGAGTCCAGAGCCCGTCCCTCCTCGCTGTGTAACCTTGGGTCCGGCCCTGCCCCCTCTGAGCCTGATTCCCCGGTAGCGACAGGCGGACCAGCTCTGAGGCCTCTCTAGCTCTGCTCTTGAGTTTTCCAAGCCTCATTCCTTTCACACCCCTGACTCCTGTGTGATCGAGCCAGGCAGCCGCCCCTTGGGCCTGAGTTCCTCTCCATGCACTGGGGTTATCAGCCCTTGTCTCCCTGTTGTGAGCTGGGAGTGGGGCTCCATCCTGGCCTGGCCTGGCCTGGGTACCCCCCACATCTGCCTCCAGGGTCAGGGACTCTTCTGTCTGGTGGGGGCCTGGGTCCAGAGGGAACTAACAGAGGCTGGAGGGTGCTGGGCTGAAGGGCCATCCTCTGCACTGGGGGCTTTAAGGCGAGGCCAGCACCACCCCAGGGTGCCTTCTGTCCCCTGTACCGTCCAGACCTGAGTCTGAAGGCCCCATCCCCCCAATGAGGTCAACCAGCCACCATGGGGTTAGGAGTCCTGTCCCACAGGGAGGTCAGGAGCGGAGGAGGCTGTCCATCCGGAAGATGCAGCTGTGGCTCCGACTGTGGGCAGCTGGGGAGCCCTGGTCCTGCTCTCCCCCGGGGCTGCTCTCTCGGGTCCTCCCTGCTGTGAGCCGAGGCCCCCATCCCCTGGGTCGTCTGTTGTGCCCCACTCTGACCTCAGCCACGAACCCCAGAGAGACCTGGGGAGCGCTCACCAGGCATGTCAGGGCTGACGATGTTCAGGCGCATGGAGACAGTCCTGCGGACCTGGGGAAGGAAGAGAGCGGTGTGCGGCCCAGCCTCTGAGAGGCAGCCCGGGTTTACTCGCTGGCACCCGGCCCCAGTCCCAGCCCACCCTGGGCCTTGGCTTTGCATCCCATCGAGCCGGTCCTGGGAGATCTGTGCTATGGGAGTGTGTTGGGGACAATCCGGGGCTGCTACTGGGATGTTTCACACAACCAGAGGCCCTCTGTGCGAAGGGCCTGAGAGGACTGTGTCCAGGCCAGGCGCCTGAGAGGAGATCCACTGGACGGTGAAGCGACCCACTGGACGGTGAAGCGCTGTGACTAGTAAGTGCAGAAAATCAGAAGGTTGTCTCCTCTCTGAACCCTCTCCCCCAAGGCCTCCTGTTCACTGAGATTACACTGGTGATCATGCTTCGTGGGTGGGTGGGTGGGTGACTGGGATGGTGGAAGGACTATGGACGAATGACTGGGAGGGATAGTGGGTGGGCGGGTGGATGAATGGACGGTTGCGGCTACATAGCCGACCAATGTTGCAGACACAGCAAAGTCATCAGAGGCTGTGGGGTTGCAGAAAGAGTACCTGATAGCCAGGAGCCACCCTGACTGGCTCTGCCCCTCGCCACCTGGTCCCACATCCTCCTGGGCTGTGGTGTCCCTTCCTGAAACCCCCACACCCGAAAGCCACCCTTGACATTGGTCCTGGCCCAGGCCCCACTCACCAGGGATGAAGTCCCAAGACGCATGGCTACGGTGCAGCTGAGGGTGCCAGCCTTGGGCGTGGGCACCATGTGGCCACGGAGGAGGAAGCTGAAGCGCATGACACCATGGGGGCTGGCGTCCAGCAGGCTCACACAGCTGCCCTTGGCTGCCTGGTTCTGGATGAGTTCCACGGTGTCTGCCTCAGGCTTCAAGTCCAGCTGGCAGCTGTCCAGTTTGGGCATGATCTCGGGGGTCGGCGGGGACATGCTCACCTGCGTAGGGAGGCAAGGGGTCAAGGCATGAGCGGTTACTCTAACGCTTCACCCTGCCTGCTCTCATGAGATAAGCTAGATTCATTCTATAGTTCCTGCCCCTGAGCCCCGATGGTGGGACTGTCATGGGCCTGCCTGGAGGAGGCGCTGACATTCTACTCAGCGTCTCTGAGCTCTGCCTTTCCTATCTCTCCCCTCCGTCATGCTCCGTCTGGCTCCCTCCTTTCTCTGAAAAGTTGAATTCTCTTCTCTGTACTAACGGTGGGAAGAAAGGTTCTGAGAAACCCCAGGAGTGGGCAGCCCTGGGCGGTCAAGTCCAGTACCTGCACAAAGCCCTGCTGCCCCAGCTCAAGAGCGTTGGAGGCCTGCAGGTACTGCGGGGTGAGGTAGAGGCCCAGCTGGAAGGAGAGGCTCTTCATGTCGATGCACTGCACTGCTTTCTGCGGGAGACGGAGGGAGATGGTCAGGGAGGGCGGGGGTGGGGATAGGAGCAGGGGTCATGGTCCAGAGGAGATGCCTGACCCTCACCCTCATCTTTAAAAAAACACACCAGCCTGGCCGCTGGCTCAGCAGTTGAGCATCGACCTATGAACCAGGAGGTCACGGTCCGATTCCCGGTCAGGGCACATGCCCAGGTTGTGGGCTTGATCCCCAGTGTGGGACGTGCAGGAGGCAGCCGATTGATGATTCTCTCTCATCATTGATGTTTCTATCTCTCTCCCTCTCCCTTCCTCTCTGAAAACAATAAAAATATATTTAAAACAAAAAGCCCACACCAAACTACTATTAAGAATTCACTCCGCACCAGGCCTGTGTGAAATGCTTTCCCTGTGTCATCTCAGTGGCTGCCATAGGCACTCCCACAGGGGGTCCTCTCTTATGCCACGGCTCACACACGTGACCTTGGGGCCCAAGGCCACACAGCCAATATATGCTAGACCCTCTGACTCGCGTGGCTGAGAACGTAACCCTTGACAGTCCTGCTTCTGCTCTACAGAAGGGGCGGCTGAGCCCCGCTGAAGACACATGGCGAGCCAGTCAGGGCGAGTTCCCTGAGGCCTGGAGGGGCCCCGGGACCGGGACCAGATGTTCGCACGGTGACCATCCATCTCACCCGCTGCAGTGATGAGCTTGACAGGAGGCTGACGACCACCTGCAGAGACAGAGCCACGAGCTGGTCAGCCAGAAATGACGGAGGACACCCCACCCACTTCGCCGTTTTACGGAAGGGGAGGCGGAGCCAACCCTGGCTACCCGGGCCTTGTCTTCCTACCGAGCACCACGCCCCACTCTCCCCAAAGCCCCTCAGCCCAGAAGATCAAGGAGGTGCCTGAGGGGGGCACCCAGTAGGCCGCTCCCTTTCCTGCCCCAGCTCTTACCTCGTTGTTGACCACACTTTCTGTCACTTTCATGCCGCAGCTGGAGTAGGTGCTGTGCAAGACAAGCTGGTCGCCTCTGTCCTCAGCCTGGCAGCGGGGGTCCAAGAAGGTCAGGCTGCTGATGTCGCACTTCAGAGACTAGGCCAGGGTTGGGGGACACCGTCAGGAGGCACCCGGCTCCCTGGGTCCTGTCCACCCCAGCACCAAGGACGGATCCAAACCCAGGGCCACAGCCCTCTGCTTCCCTCTCTGCTTTTGTTAGATTTTGTCATCCTGCACCGTTTGAGACGATACCTTTCCTGAATTTGACTTGCTTTTGTACTTAATCTTGTCTTAAGCAATAAAATGTGCGACACCGTGAGTTTGATGTACTATGTACTGTTTTCCTTCTAATATATATTAAAGTAAATGCAGAACTATTAGGATTTTAAAATTCATGTGAGTTCGACATACAATCATGGCTCACAGCCCCAGGGGCATGCAGACCCCATCAGCATAATCCAATCTCAGAACCATGGGCCCCTGGGCCTGTCTGTGCTCAGCAAACTTTCTTTAAAGGGCCAGATAGTACGTTAAGCTTTGCAGACCAGGTGGTCTCTGTTGTAATTACCCAACTTTGCCTTCAAAGCCTGAAAGCAGCCATAGACCATATGTACACATGGGTGTGGCTGTGTGCCAAAAAAACTTTATTGACAGAAACAGGCAGTGGGCCCTAGTTTGCCAGCTCCTGTTTTAGAAGAATCAAATCTTAAAATTTCTCAGTCGCATTTTTAGCATCAAAGAATCTCAGAGTCTTAGAGGTGAGTGGATGGTTAGAGGCCCCCCTTGAGTTCAGCCAGCTCACCCCCAGAATGCTGTCCCTGACTGCCGCTGCCCCTTGCTGCCCAGGACACCTGAGGAGACATCACCCACCAAATACAAGTGGCTCTACACGGTGAGGCCCCAGTGACCGCGGGCCTGGGACTCAAATCCGCATGCACGCTGACTGCTTTCCATAAACCCATGAGAGGCTGCCTGCCGTGTTTGGGGGTAAATCTGTTCAGGCCCCTTTCTTTGTGTTTTCTTCTATTCAGCCATATGTACTCAGAGGAAATGTGTGGATTTATTTATTTATTTATTTATTTTGATTTCAGAGAGGAAGGGAGAGGGAGAGAGAGAGAGAGAAACATAAGTGATGAGAGAGAATCATTGATTGGCTGCCTCCTGCACGCTCCCTACTGGGGATCGAGCCCGCAACCCGGGCATGTGCCCTTGACTGGAACCGAACCTGGGACCCTTCAGTCGCAGGCTGTCGCTCTATCCACTGAGCCAAACCAGCCAGGGCTATTTTTTTGCATTTTTAACAAATGGCACCGTACTGTCCTTTATGCTGTGGCTTAGTTTTCTTACTGAACGATAAATGATATGCATCTCTCTGTGTCTACATGTATAGATCTAGCACATTCTTTTTAGTGCAGTGTAATGTTCCAAAGATGGATGGGTGACAATGTAGTCTCCAAGCCCCTTGGGACTGGGTAACAGTAATGCCAGCTGTCGCTGGTCACCGCACCACCTCCCTCCCCCACCTCCCTGACATCTGCAGGGGCAGGTGCAGGCAGGGGAGGAGGCAGCAGACAGATGGAGCTTCATATAGGCCCCTATACCCCCTCCCCCCAAAAACCCCACAAAAAACTCCCACACGGACTTAACCACAGACTTAAATGTCCTACAAGTCCCAGAGGACATGGATGATTTCCAAGGCTCCAGCAGCAAGAGTCACAAAGGGGAAGATGGGAAGCTAGAATGGCCCAATTTTTTAAGCTAGAATGGCCCAATTTTTTCAAATATCCAAAATGTTACAAACAACTGCAGCCAAAATTTAAATAACAAGCCAGGAGGAATTATTTCGGTAAGAATGAAGAACAAAGGGCCCACATTTTTTTTTCCTGTATGTACAAAGCTCATAAAAATCATCAAGAAAAATACCAAGCCATAGTGATAAAGAGCCTTAGGTTATTATCAGTCATATGGAGCCATGCCCAGACTCACTGCTAAGCAAAGAAGTATAAATTAAAATAAGACTGGAACACCGCATTCCACCTCCCACACTGGCAAAGGTTTTTTTAAACAAAAATTATAGTCAAGAGAGAGAGAATCACGGTGCTCTCATAAATCAGCAGTAAAAATTGGAATCATCTTTTGGAAAGTGGGTTGTCAACATGTATCAAAACTCCCAGAAAGTTCACTCACTTTAACCCAGCAATCTCACTAATGTGGGAATCCTGCCTAAGAAAACAATCCCATATTTTAAAAAGTCCGCACAATGACATTTTCTGCATATTTATAATATTACAGAACTGGAAACAGGCTAAATGTCTAACAAGGGAGGAGGGGTTAATGATGGTCTGTCAATATGATGGAATAACACGTGCTCATTAAATGTGATATTAAGTGCATACGTCAAAGTTCTAAAAATACATTAAGAGACTATAGCTGGAGACAAACAAGTGCATATATATGATTCCACCATATAAGAAACACACAGAGGCCCTGGCTTGTTTGGCTCAGTGGATAGAGCATCGGTCTGCGGACTGAAGGGTCCCAGGTTCGATTCTGGTCAAGGGCACATGCCTGGGTTGTGAGCTCAATCCTCAGTGTGGGGCGTGCAGGAAGCAGCTGATCAATGATTCTCTTTCATCATTGATGTTTCTATCTCTCTCCCCCACTCTCTTCCTCTCTGAAATCAATATATATATATATGAAAGAAACACACAGAGAATCCATTCTAGAAAGAAACAAACCAAAATGTTGGTAGCCATTGCCTTTGGATGGAGAGATTGAGATTTTCTTCTTTTCTACTTTTTCCACATTTTTTAAAAGCCTGTGTTATACTATATAATCCTATATAATAAAAGGCTAATATGCAAATTGTCCCCTCCCCCAGGAGTTTGACTAGGGGGCGGGGCCGGCCCACCAACCGCCTGCGGCCCCTCCCCGCTGGCTGGCCAGGCCAGGCCCGATCTGGCTGGATCAGGGGTGGGCTGGCTGGACCCCACCTGTACACGAATTCGTGCACTGGACCTCTAGTTTTTAAATAAATATCCTTGTTCTTCATATTGTGGAGGTATTCTCAGTGAGCACCCAGCTAAGCTTGCTTTTAGAATGAATACTGACAACGACCTAGTAGCTATTTATTGAGCACTTACTGTGCACCACCGCTGGCTCAGCGTGTCAGACCTTATTTAATTCTCACCCCACGGTTGGTACCATTTTCAACCCCATTTTACAAGTGGGAAAACCGAAACTTGGGAAGGATGTGAGAAATCCAGGGTTAGGACCCCAAGGTTCTTAGGTCAGCCAGGCCGGAGGCGCAGGGATTCCCTTACCCACATAAGATTTTTCTTGAGTTCCAGAGTCATGGTGTCACCGGAGCAGTTGGGCTGGAGCAGGGACATGAGCAGCCCCTCGTTGCAGGTCTCCTTGAGAGGCGTGGTCTGCACAGGTGGGGGTGAGGTCTGCAGCCCACCTGCAGGGCAGCAGAGGCGGGCTCGGTGGGCAGTCACTGAGGGACAGTCACTAAGGGCGTCTGTGGGTAGCTACTCTCACTGTCCCCGTGTTGCAGGAGAGAACAATGGGGCTCTCGCAGGCTGATGCGACCTGCCACTCACACAGCTGAACGGGGGTGCACACCACACGGTGGCACCTGATCCAGGGAGAGGGCAGAGGAAGGCAGGAGGGCCAGGGAAAGGAGCCGGTGCTCACCACAGCTGCTGGCCTGAAGAGAGATGGCACTGGCCAGAGGGACCTCCACGAAGGACGCCACCTTGCTGGCGTTGAGCCTCTGGGCCTCCTCGAGCAGGCCTTGGGGTGTGTCTGGGAGCACAAGGTGCTCTTCTCTGAAGCTCTTCCCTGGAAAGATCTTGATGGAGTAGTTACCAGTGGCCTAACGACAGGGAGAGAGGCGGAGCAGGGGGTCCGAATCAGGGGCACAGCCTGGCCCGGGTGCCGCAGCCCAGCCAGGGTCCTGCCAGGCCTCAGTGCTCTCTCCTTCGCTCCTGCTGCTTCCTCTGCCTGGGCCCCCTCCCCTCATCTACTGGCTACTGTTTGTCCTTCAATTCAGCATGGCGTTCGCTTTTCTAGGAACTTGGCATGAGCCTGTGGGTTGGGTTAAGGGCCTCCCAAGGGGATGATGGAGAGCTCCCTGGAGGAGGCGGCCTCTAGGTCTGAAGGAAGGATAGGTATGAACAGAGGAACAGGGTGGGTCCAGAGGTGTCATCATCAGGTGCAAAGGCTCAGGGCTGGGGAGCTGGTGCAGGGCACCTGGGTCCTCTCCTTTGGGAGCCTTGGACCTGCGCGCGGCTGTCTGGGTCCGGGAGCAAGACTTACCCTGATCTTCATGTTGTGGTTGGCGTCGATGAGCCAGGACACGTAGGGTGGGCCCTGCAGGATGAGCACAGCGTCAGGATCCCCTGAAGTGCAGCTCAGCTTCACCTCCACCGTCACTGTCCGGGGCCTGCGGGGAGGGAAGGCCGGAATGGGAGGTTTCTGACGGGTGAGGGGGGGGCGGGGGGGGGGCAGGCCAAGTGGGTACAAGGCTATTACCTGGTGGGACGTGGGTGTGAGGAAAGGATGTGGAAATGGGCGGGGCTTGGGCTCATAGGGGCGGGGCCCAGAGATAGGTGGGGCAACTCTGCTCTTACCTGGAGGGGGGACTGAGACTTGGACAGGCGGGGCTTAGTAGGGGAGGGGTGCCATGGGGCGGGGCCTGGGGCGGGGCCCGGCACCCTTACCTGGCCTCGGAGCCCGGCAGGACCCTCAAGATGTGCGCCTCCTTGTGACCAGCCACACCCTCCAAGCCGCAGCCGCGGACCAAGCCCTCCGTGTGCGGCCACCATTCGAGCCTGTGGCCCATGTCCATGTTGGGTTGGAGACTGCAGGAGGACGGTGACCTTGGGGCTGCAGAGACAAGCGCACTCAGTCCCCTTCCGGAGCAGCCTGGCACCTCACACAGAGGCCCCCCCTTCCCCACTGTAAAGTTGGGGCCCACAGGATGGAGCATGGGAAGTGGGGGGCACGGGAGGACCAGGGTTCAAATCTCCGCTCCACCGCTCACTGCCCAGAGACTCATGGCAAGTCCCCCGCCTCTGTTTCCTTATTGTCAACACAGGCTCACACAAGGGATGAACATGGCACACAGTAGGGATGAAGCCCTGCGACCAGCAGCACCCCATTGCCCATGTCATGGACTTATCTGTGTATTTATCTCCCCTCCAGGGACTGTGTCTGTTCCCAGAGAGTCCCCAAATGCCTAGCACAGGGCTTGGCACATAGTAGGTGCACAATAAATAACAGGCACAAGTCGCAGTTTCCCATGGTCCACACTCATATTTGCTGGAGAGGTCGTGACTGTCCCAGTGAAGCACTGGCCTGCTCTCTGCAGCCCGGGGCAAATCCCGTCCCTGCTTGGAGGCTCGGTGTCCCCATCTGCGGAACGGGCCCAGGAATCCCGATCCCTCCAGCCCGGAGCCCAGAGAGGCAGCTGGGGAATCTGACCTGGGTCCAGCCGGAGGAGGATGTTCTTGGGGTCGTTCAGCTCAGCGACAGAGGTGATGGCTCCCTTTGAACCCGCCCAGGTGAGGACCTGGCTCCTGGAGGCCGTCAGAGGTACGGTGCTGACTCCTTGGGGCATGTCGGCGATGACATGCTGGTGGTTCTGGGGAGACACGCGGAGGCTCAGGGTGCTGCTCCTGGGCCTGAGTCCCCTGTCCCAAGCAGGAGGTCAGGAGGTAATTTGGGGAGGCAGCGGACTGGGCACAGGGAGCAGAGGGGTGCACCGAACGGGGTTGGTCTAGCTCCACCCTTCCGGTGGCTCCCGGTGCTCCTCCCGCCGGATCTTTCATGCTGGCCACCTCTGTCTGTCTCCGTGCTGTCCCTGCTGCCAGTCTGGATTCTTCCCCGGGCCCCGCAACTTCACTCTGCCTCGGGGCCTGTGTCCCAATCAGCTTGGATTTGGTTCTGTCCTCCCCTCTCTATCTCCCCCACCTCTGCCTCTGGTCTCGGTGTCTGGCTGTCCCTCCCACATGAACCCTCCTTTTTCCATTTCCATTTTTCTTTCTGCCCCCCCCCCCCCCCTTGTTATATTTGCTGTCCTCAGTCCTCCCACCCCCACCCCGCTTTCTCTGGCCGTAAACAACAGCTGCTCACATCTGGGGGTCACTTCCTAGGGCCCCCCGGGCGGAGGAGGGAGCCCTGAGCCCCCTCGCTGGGAGTCCCCGCCAGTCACCTCTTCTCTTTAAAATTTGAGTTTTTAAAAAATAATTTTTCTCCGACGTAGGCCATGTTAATTAGAGCAAGTCTTGCAAATTCAACCAAGTGCAAAGAACAAAATAAATGTCTCTCACCCTCCCACTTTCCAGCCACAGCTCCTGTTAATGCATGTTGGGTTTCCTCCCGACCCTTTTTCTCTGTACTTACATATTTTCAAATATTTGACTTGGGATTTTTTCCAAGACAGTGACAAGATTATTTTATGGGATGTCGCCGAGTCCAATTCTCCCACCTGACAGATGGGAAAACCGAGGCTACGGGAGAAGATGGAGCTGGCCAGGCTTGCCCGTCCACTGGGATCCCACCTCCAGGTTTAAACTCTTTACCCCTGACCCTGCTGCTTTTTGGGCCCCACAGGATTCACTAGGCAGGGGCCCCCCGTGGCCAGGGCCTCAGGGCTTGGGGTCACTCACGTAGGCCAGTTGGAGCGGGATTCCGGGGGCCTGCAGCCGCAGGTGGACTATCTTGTCTAGGTCGAGGACCAGGAGCACCTCTCGGGCCCGGGTGCCATTTTGCTTGGACATCTGGACAGTCAGATCCAGCTGGGACAGAGGCTGGGGTGTGGGCAGGGGAAAGACACACAGACACACACAGGCCAATCAGGCGGACACAGACTGCGCCCCCCAGAGCAGTAGTGACGACCCTTGTCCCATCTGCCTTCCTCAGCTCTCCCTGCCCGGCCTGTCCACCTGCCTCCCAGGGCCCAGCACAGTGCCTGGCCCTCAGAGGTGCTCAGGAAATACTTGCTGCATGAATGAAGGAGATTCGTCTCAGCAAATCCAAAGACATAAAGAAAAAATTGTGAGGAGCCTGACCAAGGTTTATTCCTGTTGAGCGCCTGCTGGGTACCAGGCCTGCAAGTGTCTGTGTGGCTCAGAGGCTGCCCCGTGCCTTTCCTCTGTCCCTGTGCAGCAGTATCAAGGCATCATCTCCTCCCCGGTTTACAATATTCCTGTTGGCCTTCTTATTTTTTAAAAAATACATTTTTATTGATTTCAGAGAGGAAGGGAGAGGGAGAGAGAGAGAGAAACATCAACAATGAGAGAGAATCATTGATCGGCTGCCTCCTGTACGCCCCCTACTGGGGATGGGGATCGAGCCTGCAACCCGGGCATGTGCCCTGACCAGGAACCAAACCGTGATCTGCTGGTTCATAGGGTGATGCTTATCCACTGAGCAACACAAGCCAGGCTGCCCTTATTAAGTTAAAGTACTAAAATGCTCATCTTTTTGTCAATATACGACCATTGTTTTGATATTTTTAAGAATGTGAAGTTGTGATCATTTATATCTTGAGAGATAGGTACTGCATTAAAATTTTTAATTGATCATGGTGTGTATTTAGAATGCTTCCAGAACAACAAATAACAACAACAGGTAATAATAATAACAACAACACATATAGTGCTTACTATGTGCCAGGACTTCATATAGTGCAGTGATGGCGAACCTTTTGAGCTCGGCGTGTCAGCATTTTGAAAAACCCTAACTTAACTCTGGTGCCGTGTCACATATAGAAATTTTTTGATATTTGCAACCATAGTAAAACAAAGATTTATATTTTTGATATTTATTTTATATATTTAAATGCCATTTAACAAAGAAAAATCAACCAAAAAAATGAGTTCGCGTGTCACCTCTGACACGCGTGTCATAGGTTCACCATCACTGATATAGTGCTTACTATGTGTTCTAAGAACTTCATCTAATGACTCATTTAATCCTCAGAACAACCCTAAGAGGTAGGTACCATTATTATTCTCACAGATGAGGGAACAGGCACAGAGAGGTGAAGTCATTTGCCCAGGAACACACAGCAAATAAGTATGGAGCTTAGGATGTGGTCCCGGACAGGCCTCTCCTCTCAACCACGGTCCTGCCAGCCACATTTCCTATGCCTTTCTATTCCCAAGAAGAGAAGAGAGCGAGCGATCCACAAAGGCAAAGCTTCCATTGAAGGACTGTCTGCTCTACTCGAAGACTTTCTGACCCAGAGTCTACTGAAACCCTAACTCCAGCTGCTCTCGAAAGCTGGAAATCTCTGCAAAGACACAGCCTGACCCCAAGCACCTCCTCAAACTTATCAAAAACGAGGGAGAGATTTCAAGATGGAGAGATCAGTGGAAAATTTTTTATTTAACCTCTAATTATCTCCTGGCCATTTCCCCAGATGATGTCACAGAGCTGGACAGAATGTTTTAGCCGCTGGAAAATTTGCCGAGAAATGTTTTCCGTTCCTCAGTCATGACACCATAATCACTCTTTGTTTGTACGTTTGTGCTTTAAGACAAAAGAGCAAATAACATTCCATTTTCAGTGTTTCACAAATAACTTTTTTTTTTTCATTTTAGGGAGCTATTTAGGTAGCTTATTTTTGAAGAATTATTTTTATGCTAATTTATAGCAGAATGAGTTTATCAGTTCACAATCTTTTTTTAATTAATGTTGTCTGATGGGTTTATAACTTTTGGTTTTTGAAATCTCTTGTTTCATCAATTTACAAAAATATGATGCATTCTAAAGACTTTAAAAATTAAGTACTGGATTTAATATCATATTTTGGTCCAATATGAGATACAAATATAAATATCAGAAGTGCCATTTTGTCCCAGGGTTGTGTCACCTCTTAAAGCTAATGGGAGAGAAGGGAGACCCACCTGGTCATGGGGAGAAAGGCCGGGCGCACCCGGCTTCTTTACCTCGACTGCGTGTGTACTGTCGGCTTCAACAATGGAAAATGACTGCACAGCTCTGTGCATACACTAAAAACCACTCAACTGCACATTTTAAACAGACTAATTTTATCTCAATAAAGCTCTTCAAATACACAACCATTGAATGTCAGTAATTTCACCCGGGGCAGCCTGATCCGTGCCTGGTCCTGTCCTGAGCGTGATGCACACGCCCTCACCGAAGCAGGGCTGGGTATCCTCCCATTTTACAGATGCAGCAAGTGAGGCTCAGGGAACTGCCGGAGAGTGGCGAAGGCAGGCACCCAGTGCAGTCGGCCTGGTGCCAGAGTGGGGCCCACAGCCCCTGGGCCTCTGGGCAGCTTGCCTAGTCTTCTCTTTCCCAAATCTGCCCCATCTGTCTCTCCTCACCCAGAGGGGTGAGCACTGAGACCCCACACACGGCAAATCGACGGGTCCCACGGTCTGGAGGTCCATCCTTTGGCCCTAGGGGAACCCCACATGCGAGAGCACTGCAGGTGACAGAGAGCAGCTGGGAGCGCAGCCCCTGGGCTGGGAGAAAAGAGCCTCCTGAACATTCATTCTTGCTGCTGTTCTGCAAATGTCCCTGCTCCTCTGTGCCTCAGTTTCCCCATCTGTGAAACGGGGGTGAGACGAGGTTAGGAACCAACACCAGGTGGGGCTCTGGATAAAGGAAATAAAAAGAGAGAAGCGGAGCCCAGCTGGTGTGGCCCAGTGGATTGAGCGTCGTTCCATGGACCAAGAGGTCCCAGGTTCGACTCCTGGTCAGGGCACATGCCCGGGCTGTGGGCTCAGTCCCCAGTAGGGGGCATTCAGGAGGCAGCCGAGTGATGTGTCTCTCCCTCATCAATGCTTCTCTCTCTCTCCCCCTCTCCCTTCCTCTCTAAAAATAAATAAAAACGTATTTTTTTTTTAGAAAAGAGAAGTGGAGGTCAGAGTCCGGTCATGCTGAGGGTGAGGGGACGAGAAAAGTGGAACCTTTGTCATCACACTCAGCTCTTCTCCCAGAGGTCACGCCCCAAACCCCCACTCAGCTCTCACCCAGCCCCTCCCTGTGGATTGTGGGGCTGGAGGGGGGTGGGGTCTGAGGCCACACGGTCATGGGCCAGGGCCACACAGCAAGCGAGCCGTGTGGACACTCAGGGATGCTGGAAAGCGGGGCTCTCGGGGTCTCGGAGCTCCTGGGCCTGGCTGAGTTCCGCTGGTTACGAGGAAAACCCAGGCTGGGTTTCCACAGCAAACATTTCCCGCCTGTGGCCCTGACTCATCGGCACGGTCACTCTCACGCACACTGACTTCCCTCTTCCCTCCCCGCCTGAAGCCCAGAGGCCAAGAAAGGGGCCTGCCTTGCCCCCCACCCTCAAGCCCCCAGTCTTCCTAAGGCATCCTGGGAATTCCGACAGCCTAGCCGAGGCGGGATGGCCAGCCACCCCTTACCCCCAGCTCTGCAACCCGGGCCAGCCTGGGTCTGCCCCGGCCGCTTCCCTGAATGGGTGGGCGGGAGACCACGTTTCTATTTTTGTGCCAGTGTCCCACAGATGCCATTGTTGGCTGGGCGGTCGGTGGCGGGAAGGGGGGATTTCGGTGAGGAGGCCCTGAGTACTAGTAGCCACTTATAGAAAGTTGCTTCCAGCAATTCTTCTAGGAGTGGAGCCTCGGGGCTGCCCGCAGCTCCCACCCTCCTAGGGCCAGACTGGAGCCGGGCAGATTGGAGCCAGACGTCCCTCTGTCCAGCCCAGCGGACTCAGATGGTACATTCAGGCGGGCTGGCAGGGGAAGGGGTCAAAGCCACACTGATCCGAATTCAAATCAGTGACCCTGGGCAGTTATGTCTCTCTGGGCCTCAGTTTCCTGATCTGGAAAATGGGCTGAACAATATGCCCACTTCCTAGACTTGCGAGGATTCAGTGGGATTCTGCCTGCAGAGTGAGTTGCCCAGTGCCCACCTACACAGAGCAGCAGGCTGCTTTCCCTCGCGCCGATTCCCTCCTTGCCATTCGTCCAGAGATGCCATGGTTTGCGCCCTGCGGAGGTCAGCGTAGAGGTGGGCGGCAGGTAGCTGGAACTGGGACCTGCCTCAGTCACACCTCACTGTGGCACCCCCTCTCTGAGCCTCAGTCTCCCCACCTGTGTAGGGAGGAGTTGGGATCGGGGTGGCCCCTGGATTCCATCCTGCCTCCTGGGCGTTCCAGTGTTTGACATCTGGGAGTCGGGATCTCCAGCCAAGTGGCCATAGAGTGGGCTTCCAGAACCCCCCGGGGAGATATGCTACCTTCCCTACTGAGGGCCCCTGGTCAGCCCCCCCCACCCCCACTTCATTTGCCCGTCCAAGGGGCCCAAACCGGGCCCAGCTCGGGCTTCTGTGCTCTCAAAGGGGGACAGAAAGGAGGCCCAGCTCTGTCCTCCAGACCTTGGCAGAGAACAAGACGAACATCCCAAACAACCAATAGTGAAGGACAAGGGCCACCACTCGCCCCTCGGGAATGGCCAACAGCAAAGGTTTACGTGTGTGTATTTCCCCTCCTTTCTCCATTATTCACCCGTCCATCCCTCTGTCCATCCATCCATCCTCCCAATATTTATTCCCAGGCGGACCCTGAGCTGGGGATACAGCAGTGAGAGCAGATGCCATGCCTGCCCAGCCTCTCTGACCCCCAAACCATGCCCCTCCACCAAGCCTGCCCCTGAGATCTGCAAGGCCTGGCCGCCAGGCCGCCCCCTTCTCTCCACACGTTCGCATGTGAAAACCCAGCTTGGATGCCCAAGCTCTGCCATTCCCACCCCTGCAACAGTCACCGTGACAGCCTTCAGGTCGAGGGGAGCTTAACCTGCCATGCCGGGTCCCCTTAGACGCTAAGGCTGAGAGGATGGGACGAGAAACACCCCATGGCGCTCTGGGAGTAGGCTCGGTGCCTTTGAGCAGGGATCTCTGGAGTCCTGGGTACCCACAGCTGGAAGAGGGCCAGAGAGGATCTAACTGTGGGGCCCGGGCAGATCCCCCTTTGCCCAGGTCGGAGGGCACGACCTCCCAGGACATTCTGGGGGAACCTGGGGCCCCTCCTGCTCTCCGTCTGTCTGAGCAGCCTGGCCTGCCCCTCAGGCCAGGAGTCAGACAGTGCAAGAGCCCAGCAGGTTCCATCGGCTTGTGGGGGGCGTGCTCTGTTCCCCCAGTTTGCCAGGAAGTGGGGTGAATCACTGGCTGTCCTGGCTCTGGCCTGGCTGCCTGGGGTCTGTTGGGAGGACAGCAGATCAGTACAGTCAGCCTGACGGGAATCTCTGAGACACCAGGCTGGTTTCCTGTCTCCGCGGGTCAGGATGTGACCCTGGGCCCCCTCCCGGAACCCAGGCTCCGGCCTGCCCTTCGGGGACCCAGCGAGATAGAGCCCCAGCCCAGCGGCCCCCTTGTCTGCCTGTAAACCTCCCCAACTCTCTCTCTCTCTCTCTGAACCTCTCTTCCCTGAGGCTCTTGGCTGCCACAATTCATGTGCCGCCCACGCACAGGAAATCTGAGGATTCAGAGGCCACGCGGGATGGACGGGAAAGCCAGTCGCTGTGCCAAGGCCTGCAGAACGCGACCGTAGGCGGGAGAATGTGGGCTGGTGGCTGAGATGGCCGCCACCCACGCGACCGCTGCCAGTTCGTGTCTCCTGCCTTTAAGCCTTTGCTAGGCGGTGTCCTCTGCCTGGAATGCCCTTGACCTCCCTCTCTATCTGGCTACACTGGGAGCCGTTTTCCTGAAGTCCCCTTCCCTCCACGTTCAGGACTTGTCCTCCCGGGGCCCATAGCCCCTCCAGCCGCGGTCCCCCCTCGCCGATTCCATCACTCAGTCCCAGGGCTGTGACACCCACCTTGGCCTAGAAGTGGCCCAAGGGCAGGGCCCAGGTCCGCTTTCTCTTGGCACCATCAGTGCCCAGCTCAGGCCAGGCACGGAGCAGGCGCCTGGCAAGGACTGGTTCAGGAGGGCTATGGAGCTGGGGACTTCGTTCTTGGGTGCTGCTTGGGGAGGAAGGTGCTGCCTAGGGGAGCCACAGGCCCTTCGGTGTCACGGCAGGAGGATCCTGTGAGACCTACTGCTGGGCTTGGCCCTCAGGGCAGGGAGGCCAGGAGGAAGGAGGGGGGGTGACGGGGAGGTAGAGGGGCTGCAGCAGGCTGGACCTCAGGCCCCCCCTCTGAAAGTAGATGCACAGCCCCGGCCTCAGCTGCCTGATAGCATAACCTTTAGGGATCACACTGAATTTCTGATTTGCCATGAGGATATTCTGCAGCCGGCCTGGCAGCATGAGGTATTTACAGGGGGGACTTACAGCCCAGAGAGGAGCCGGTATACTAACAAGCACGGCCGCCGGGTGTCGGGCAGCCCTGGGCAGGCCTGCGCCCAGTGTGTCGCCTGCACTGTCCCACTGGATTCTCACAGGCCCCTGAGAGGGGGGACTAGGGTCTCCAGATCTCCCGTGGGAAAACCAAGGCCCGGAGAGGCCGTCCAAGGTCACGCTGTCATAAGTGGAGGAGCCAAAGTCCAATTCGAAGGCTATCTGGCTCCAGAGCCCATGTTCTTACGCCCTCCGTCAGGTCACATAGCAGTGCATGTATGTCCTCATTCCTTCACTCACTCGACATTCAACAGCCACTGGGCATGTGCCAGGCCCTGGCCCGGATCCCGATACCCCGATACTCTCTGGTGCGTCCCTGAGCACAAGAAGTGTGCGTCTATTGGAGAGCGGGGAGAAGGACCCCCTCAGCGTGTCAGGCAGTAAACGAGGTGCTGGCCAGTGACGGATCCAGGACTGGAGCCCCGAACCCTCCAATCCCAGCTCTCTTCCCACCCCTCCAACGAACATGCCTGGCAGCCCTGGAGCCTGCAGCCCGGCCCCTGGAATCAGAAGCCACACGTCCCACGGACTGAGCTCTCTGGAAGAGGCCGGGGGTGTCAGGGAGGTTCTGTCGTGAGCTCTCGGATGACCTGAGTTACAGGGGCGCCCGGCCACTACCCCGGCAAACCCTCCAAGGACTGTCACTGCCCACAGGATAAAGACCAAACTCCTTAATGTGACGACAGGGCCTGTTCCAGCTCCCAGCCCTGCCCCGAGGCGAGCTATATGCTACTGCCACAGCGAACCACATGCTGACCACAGCCTCGGCCCACCTCCCCGCCTGTGCATTCACTGCATCCTCTGCTCTTCCCTCCGCCTCCTTCTCTCATGAGCTTCTGGCCACTTTACTGTTGCTGCTTCCTCCAGGAAGCCCTCCCTAACCCCACAGCACCGGGGGTACCCCTGCCCTGTGCTGACTAAGGAGGCATCAATCGCCTGGACCCTGGCTGGCTGTCCACACGTCTGCCTCCCACAGACCTGAGTGCTTGGCAGGTGGCCTTTCTCTGGCTCTGACTCTGGCTCACTGTGGATTGATTAAGGCGGGGGGAGGGGGGTCCCCGTCACCCAGAGGAGGCACGGAGACCCGAACGGTAGAACAAGCACAGTGAACTTGCCGAGGGCAATCTCGTTTCCCACATCATCACCAACTTGAAAAAAACTACAATGGCCATGAAAACCACATAACGTGTGTTCGGCACTATCTGCTGCTTGGGGATTATCGAGCCCCACAGTCCTCACGGCAGGCAGGGCGGTGGGGAGCAGGCCCCCCGATATTGGTGGTCTGGGCACTGTCTTATCATCACACAAACGCAGGGCAACTTAACAGTTTCGGGGGCCAGTTGGCCACAAGTTCACTCTGACTGACACCATCAAATCGCTATCCGGACCCGAGGCCGCATCGGCCAGGTGTGGTCACCAGCCCCGGCGGCCAGACGTCGCCTGAACACTGAGATCCTCTGGGGAGCCAGGTGACGGCCTGGCTTGGAGTCCCTGGGGATCTACTGTGAACTCTGGCCTTGGACGTGTTGCTTCACCTCTCTAGGCCGGCCTCAGTTTAACAGACCCTGCCAGATGGGCCCGTGGGAGATTTGATATACGTCATGGTTTTAAACTCACTTCCTGCACATAGTAGGCCTAGCACAGTACCGAACACAGTGAACACTTAGCACGTGTTTTTCGGAGGGACCTAGAAGAACTCAGGGTGGGCCTCAGGCGGGTTCTCGGGTGCGGACCGGGGGAGAGTCTCTGACGCTGGCATTACTGGCTGCCCGTCTGCGAGTGGCTGCTTGCCAGGCCACGGGTGTTCGGAGAAGGACCTTCCATGTAGGCTCCACGGAGGAAAGGACTTTCTCAAAGTCAACGCTGCCTCGAGCGGGGCTGTGTCTGCTGAGGAGCTCCCAGCATTGGGGGCACATGAACCACAACTCACCTGGTCCCACTCCGCTGCCCACCTGCTCTTCTCCACTCGCTCGCCGGCCAAACCCAGCCCTTCCTACCTGGGCCTCGTGGTGATGGCCAGAGGATTGCCCCAACGCTGCCCCAGAAATGCCACCCTTTCCAGGCCCTGTGTGATGGTCGGGTCTCCCTCCTGGCAGGGTCCCTGATGAGGACTCGGCCCACTGCTCCAGGGACAGCCCCAAGGAAGACTCCCCTCGTCCCACTGGCCCGGGCCTACCTCTAAGTCCCTACCCGGCCCTGCCATCGGGCACTCACTCTCGGGAACTCCAAGAAGAGGATGTGAACTTCGACGGTAGCATTGGGGACGTGTGCCACGCAGCCCTTAGGAGCCTGGTTTGTGATGTATGTCACCTTGTTGTCCACAGGCTGTAGGTCACAATGGACTGCTTCTGCAAGACCTGTTAGGGAAGCAGAGAGAGGGCCAGGTAAGAACAAGGTGGTGACGATGCCGCCCACTTTCTGAATGCCTACTGGGTGCTTGGCGTTGACTAAGGGCTTTATTGCATCTTCACAGCTACCCTGCAAGGTGGATATCATTATACCCATTCCACAGATGAAGAAACGGAGGCTCAGAAAGGAAAAGTCTCTTGCCTGAAGTCACAGTGCTCCTAGGTGTAAGGTTGATAGATAAAATGCAGGACACCCAGTTATAGTTGAGTAAGTAAAAAAGAAAAAGAATACTTTTTTGAAGTGTGAGCATATCCCAAATATTGCATGGGATGTATTTCCCCTAAAATTTTTCTACTGTTTATCTGAAACTCAAGTGTCACGGGGCACCCTATATTTTACTTGCTACACCTGGCGACTCTAATTGTGCGGGGGGCCCACGCGTTCGGCACCCCAGCCTGCAGGCCTGTTCACGCCAAAGGAAGGCGAGAGCTGAGATCGGAACACAGAACGTCCCCTCTTTGCCTCGAGTCTCCGGGCCCCAGGGGAAGAGGAGGCAGGGGGGCGGCTGTGGGCAGGGGAGGCGCTGTGGGTAGGGGGGGCGGCTGTGGGTAGGGGAGGCGCAGGGCCTGCCACGGGGCGGCCCGGAAGCGCGGGTCCTGAGGGACAGGAATGGAATTTCACCCCGACCCGGCAGAGGAGGAAGAGGAAATGAGGCCCCTACACCTCGTCCTGAGGAATGTGCCGGGGGAAGGGGGGCTCCGGGGGAGGGAAGGAGGACAGAGGAGGGGAGACTGTTTGGAAGTTTGTGTCTCCATCTTGTCGCGCTCACTTCCTGTTTTCTTGGAGATCAAAGTTGGGCGAGGAGGGACTGGTCGCACGTCCAGCCGTCCAGCCGACGCCAGCTCCGGGCAGGGAGTGGGGAGGCTTCTTCTGCATCAGCCGCTCGGCCTGGCCTGCCCGCCTCGCCCCCACCTTTCCGCCCACCGCGGGGGCTCGGGACCACCAGGGGTCAGAGGAGGACATGGGTGGCCCCCGGCCGCGCAGCCACCTGCCCGCAGCGGCTTGGGAAGGGACGACCACACGAGGACATCTGGCCACCATGGGGGCCTTGCCGGGCCTGCCCTGTGCCAGGGACGCCAGGAGCCTGTGGAACACGGCATTTTGGTTAAAAGCAAGGCCCCTGAGCCAGGCTGACCTGGGTGTGAATCTCAGGCCCAATAGCCACGGGCTTTGGTGAATGAGTTCACCACTTGGGGCTGCAGTTTCCTTGTCTGTGAACGGACAGTAAGAAGAGAAAACACGATCCGAGAGGCCGGGAGGACGCCAGGAGAAAGAGCGTCTGCTGGCTCTTCTATCACATTTACTTGATTGACTTCACCCTGGAGAATCGACTCTCTGGCGGGGGGGCTTGAGGGGGCGCCTGCAGGTGAGGGACTCCGGGAGGGTCTGATGGGGGAGTCTGGCCAGCCAACTCCCTCATCCCAGGAGCCTCAACCCTGGCACCACCCCCCTGTGACCCACCAAGCCTCCGAGAGCTCCCCACCCTCTCCCTTCCCAATCACTGAACACACTTCTTGGCTGTTACCTCCTGTACAGATGGGGAGACTGAGGCCCGGGAGGCTAACGGTGCCGGAGCCGCACTGCACATGGCTGACCAGGCTGGGCCTCGGACCCACCTCTCCCCATTTGACCCGGGGTCTGGTCCACAGATTAGCACAGCGCCTTCCTCCTTCCCTTCGGACTTTCCCTGCCCCCTCCCCAGACTTCCAGGAACCCCAGTTCCTCCCAGATTGCCGATTGCCCGATTGCGGGGCCGCCTGCTCCACCTCCTCCATGCCGTCAGCGCACGGCCATTATGTAATGATCAGATAACAGTCCAGGCTGGGAGATCAGATAAGAGGCCCATTTATTTTGGGGCCTATTCGAATCCTGGCCGCCCCCACCCCGCAGACGAGAATGGGGAGACAGGAGGGAGTGTGACGCCCAGGCCTGTCTCCTGGAGCCGGAGGCGGGCCCAGACAGAGCTGAAAACAATCCCCTGGCACCAAGGGAAACTCCTGGGCCTCCCGGGACCTGCGCTGGAGGAGGCGCCACTGGGGGCCTGGTTGACCGCCCGCCTAGTGAGAAACTGGGGCGCTACCTTCCCACTTCTGTCCCCTTCCTCCTCCTCCCTGACCGGCAGCCATGGGTATTTGTGCTCCCTGACCCCCGGGCTTTCCAGATGCCACGCCTAGAACCTCGGGAGGCCACAGATGACAATGGTCAGATGTCCCCGGTCAAATCCCAGTTCTGCCTCTTAACAAGCCGGTCACCTTGAGCAAAAGCCTGACTTCGCTGAGCCTCAGTTTCCCCATTTGCAAAACAGCTTCCATCATGCGCATGGGCCATGCACTGTCCGAGGCTTCCCATGAGCTCATTCGTCTGATCCTCGCAGCAGCCTACGCGGTGGGTACTGTGATTACAGCCATTCGACACGTTCAGGGAGGTGCGAGATGGAGCCCGAGCTTACCCAGCTACTCAGTGTTGGTGGCAGGGCCTGTATTCGAACCCGGACAGCCCGGCTCCAGCACCCAGCACCCAGCACCCACTTCGCAGGCCGTGTGTCCGCAAGGTGAGGAACCACGTAAAGAGCCTGTACCCAGCAAGGGGCCGGTGGCTACTGAGTAACCAGGGCAGACCCTTGATGACAGGTCTTTTCTGCCCTTTTCTTCTTCAGTCACCCAGCCACCCTTTTCTCCTTTCAGGGCCCAATGGTACCCTCACAGGTTCCCCAGCTCCTAGTCCAACCACCCCCCTGGCCTGGCCACTAGCAAGGCCTCCACACACCTTTCTCCAATCTTTCTCATAACTCCCCAACGAGCCAGGACCACATTCCACAACCTAAAGTGGAGTTAAAAAGTACAGGGACCTGGCCTGGCCGGCGTGGCTCAGTGGTTGAGTGTTGACCTATGAACCAGGAGGTCACGGTTCAATTCCCAGGCAGGGCACATGCCTGGGTTGCGGGCTCGATCCCCAGTGTGGGGCATGTAGGAGGCAGCCGGTCAATGATTCTCTCTCATCATTGATGTTTTTTCCTCTCTCCCTCTCCCTTCCTCTCTGAAATCAATATATATATTAAAGTACAGGGATATGATAGATGTCAAAGGTTTAAATCCTGATTCCGCCACCTTCCAGCTTCCTTTCCATGGCTTAGTGTTATTGTCTATAAAATGGGGATGACCATCATAATACCGTTCTCACGGGGTTGGTGAGAATGTTGGTTAAGAGGATACGTGCACAGTGCTAAGCAGGAACTGGCAATTGGGGTCACAATTATTTATGCCCAGTCAGTGGGTAGATGTGAGCTTTGCCTTCAAACAGACTTTGTTCTTTGCCTTTGTCATGCCCTTTCCCAAATCAATGGTCTCCTTTTATTTGACCACTTAGTCAACTTCTACTCATCCTTCAAAACCCTGCTGTGAAACTCTTCTCATCAGAACTGATCCAGTTGTGTTCTTGGTGGGGGGGCCACTGTAGGTGCAGAAAAGGGACCGAGTGCCAGGGTGAGAAGACCTGGCAACAGAGAGACCCTTGCCACCTTCCCTGAGGCAGCGTGTACGGTGGTTAGGCCCAGGGCTTTTGTGAACTTGACAAGGTCTGATAGTACTCATAACAGAGCAGCTGGCATACAGTAAGCGCCGAATCCATGTGGGCTCTTATATTTGTCTCTTCCCCCCAATCCTATCCCAGGCACTGAAGTCAGCTCAGGCCTGGATGAGGGTCCTCCTCAGCCTCCAGGGCTGATGCCCAGAGCTGGGGCTGGAGCTGGGGGGAGAGGGCCCAGAGCCGGGGCAATCAGCTCTCCCCACACCAGGCCCCCAAAGATGCAGAGAAAAAAGAAAAAAGATGCAGAGAAAATAAGCCGGGTTTGGGAGCAGACAGTCTGGGGTTGAAATCTGGACCTGTCGCCCTGGCCGGTTTGGCTCAGCGGACAGAGCATCGGACAGCGGACTGAAGGGTCCCCGGTTTGGTTCTGGTCAGGGCACACACCTGGGTTGTGGGCTCGATCCCCAGTAGGGGGCGTGCAGAAGGCAGCCGACCAATGATTCTCTCTCATCATTGATGTTTCTCTCTCTCTCTCCCTCTCCCTTCCTCCTCTCCCTTCCTCCCTGAAATCAATAAAAATATATTAAAACGAAGAAAAAGAAATCTGAACCTGTCGCTTGTCCCGAGCCTCAGTGTCCTCATCTGTAAACTGGATCTGCAGACAGAGCTGCCTGATGCACTGTGGACACAGAAGTGATTCCCTCCCTCTTCCCTTGAGTGAATAGACCAGGCCTGTCCTCAGCGGGCCCAGCCCTGACCCACCTGTGACCTTGAGAGATGGCTCTCTCCTTCCCTCTGGGTCTTAGTGTTACCATCTGTCTGGCTGAGGTGAGAGAGAGTCTTAATGGCCATATCCCCACTGGCTCCAGGGACCTAACTTCTCCTGGCGCACACAGTTCCTGTGCCAACCTCCTTTTCCTCCTGGCAAAAGGGAAGGTGCCTACCCTGGCCAGAGTGGCTCCGTTGGTTAGAGCATCGTCCTGTGCACCAAAGGGTCACAGGTTCGATTCCCACTCAGGGCACATACCCAGGTTGCAGGTTCGATCCCCATCTGCACCTGTACTGGAGGCAACCGATCTGTGTTTCTCTCTCACATCGATGCTTTTTTTCTCTCTCTCCCTTCCTCCCTCTCTAAAATCAATTTTTTTAAAAAAAAAATATTCTCAGGCGAGGATTAAATAATAATAATATAAAGAAACAAAAAGGGGAGCTGCCGCCCTAGCCGGTTTTGCTCAGTGGATAGAGCGTCGGCCTGCGGACTGAAGGATCCCAGGTTCGATTCCGGTCAAGGGCATGTACCTTGGTTGCGGGCACATCCCCAGTGGGGAGTGTGTAGGAGGCGGCTGATTGATGTTTCTCTCTCATCTATGGTTCTAACTCTATCCCTCTCCCTTCCTCTCTGTAAAAAATCAATAAAATATATTTTTTTAAAAAAGGGGGAGCTGCCACAGAATGCAGCCCCTAAGACATGGATATGTGTGGTCTCTGTCTTGTGTCACTAGCCCCCTCTCCAGAGAGTCCCGACCCCCACCCGGGGTCTCCAAGTCCAGCCTCTGGCCCGTCCTCCAGTGAACACTCACCCACACTTAGAAAAACACCCTTTGATCCCAGCCACCCAACATGGGCCAACAGTCCCAGCACCCTCACTTCTGGGACTCTATCCAAGTGAAATATTACAAAATACAGGAAAAGGTGCATGTACCAAAAATGTGCACGGAGGTAGTATTTATAATTAGCCCCAGAGGGGAAATCACCTAGATATTCAACAATAGCGAATTTATTAGGTCAACGGTGGGAAGCACATTTACGGGAGAGAAGATTCCAGACCACAACGGGATGGTTATGGAGTCCACATGCAACATGGAAACCTCTGGGACATGGGAGGGGGACACAAGGCACCTGAACGTTAATCCGCCTGCATTAAAATTACCTTTAAAAGCTAGAGAAAAACTAGTAAGCGACCCACCAGCATGCTAACATTTTTTTCCCCGTTATCTATTTCCTTTGAGAAGCAAATGGAAGTGAATATATAGTTAAATTGCTTTTTAAAATCTCTACATGTGTGTTCTTTAAAAAAAATTCCATCAAGCTCTAGCAGGTTTGGCTCAATGGATAGAGCATCGGCCCACAGACTAAAGGGTCCCGGGTTCGATTCCAGTCAAGGGTATGTACCTCGGTTGCAGGATTGCAGGCTTGATCCTCAGCCCCCCTCAGGGCATGTGCAGGAGGCAACCAATTGATGTGTTTCTCTCTCAGTCTCTCCCCCTCCCTCCCACCTCTCTAAAAATCAATGGAAAAATATCCTCGGGCGAGGACTAACAAACAAAACACAACAAAAAATTCCAACATAACAGAAACGTGTGTCATAAAGGTGAAAATCCTGATGCTAGCGAGCATCCCAGGGACCTCAGGGTTCTCTACGTATATAGTTATCGCGGTCTTCTTCTTAAGGGAATGAGTCATGGGTCCCAGAGACCTATCCACAGCAGTGTAGACACAGATCTAGCTTTTTCTTGACAATGGCTGCAGGCCGTTCCACCGTGTAATCGTCATTTAATGGGGCCCAGGCTGGACATTTGGGCCGTCCCCAGTTTTTGTTGAGCTACCTGGGCACTATCCATCCTTATAGAGCCGGGCAGGGAACTCTCCAGGGCTGAGTTCTGAAGGCTGGGTTGTTATTACAAGTTAATTCTGCCCAGCTGTGTCCCCCGAAGGCGGGACCTGGTTTGGACCCATTTGCGCCCCCTCCAGCCTGAATGGGATGGAGATCTGGGTTCCATGCCTTGGCCAGACCCCCATCTGCCCTCCATGGGCCTCAGTTTCCCAGACCATGAGTTGGGCTGGATGGTTTGGAATGCCCTGGGGCCCTGGGACCCTGGGTACCAGCACCTGCTCGCAGGAGCAGACTGAGAAATTCTCAAGAGATTTTCCCATTGGCTGTCAAACATTATTAAAATTTAATACGCTTACAATGAAATAAATTGTATTTTTTCAAAAGGCAATAAATATCAAATGTCTTACTTCCTAATTATTTTACTCCATTTCGCTATTATCTGTGCTTTTGAGGTTATCTACATCTGGCGCCTGTGATGGAAATACGAGATAAGGGTGTCCTCTGGGCACCTGGGGCCAACTCTGAGTTTGGTGAGTTGGTAGCTGGAAATCAGCCACGTGGGAACATTTACACCACAGAAATTAACAAGTGCTAGCCCCTACCCCTCCTCCCTGTTAATTATTTGCCATCACACCACTGCCTTGGATCCTATAAAACCAGGCCCTAAGGATCTGCAGGGATCTTTCTCTGATGGCCAAGAGGAAGAGAATATCATGAAGCCAGGAATGTGGGGGCTGCGGGAGAAAGGCAGGCAGCTCCCGGAGAGCTCAGGTAGGATTCCTATCCAGCTGTGTGAGCTCGGTGGGCCTCAGCCTCCACTTACTGTCCTGTAAAATGGGGCTATAATGGCCGCCATCTTGACGGGGAGCTGTATCCAAAGGGGTTGCTGCTCCACGGAGCCACCGGCCTGGGGTCAAATCCCTGCTAAGTCACTGAGTGTCTGAGGCTCTGGTTCCCCGGTTCCTGCCTCTCAGTGAGGCATCGCTAAGAACTTTAATCCTCACCCGAGGAAATATTTCTTAATTTTAGAGAGAGAGAGAAAGGAGGGGGAGAGAGAGAGAGAGAGAGAGAGAGAGAGAGCGATCAGTTGATTAGTTGCCTCCCGTAGGCACCGAGACTGGGCATGTGCCCTGACTGGGAATAGAACCCATGACCCTTCCGTGCACAGGACAAAGGCCCAACCAACTGAGCCACGCCAGCCAGGGCGGCGATAAGAACTTCAGAGACCAAGGGCTGGGGACTCTAAAATGCTGTGGATGGGGTAAGGCGAGGAGGGGAGGCCGCTGCTGCTCCACTTCTCACCGCCCCCCAGATCCTTGGGAGTTCCTGGGTGCGCGGTGGCTGAAGGGGTGCCCACAGCAAGTGGATGCAGATTCCTCATGGCCCCTCATGGGGAGTTTAAGGCGGCTGAGGTCATGCCCCCTGGAAAAGCCCCCAGGCCAAGGATTCCCCCCCAAACCCTCATCTGGGACTGCACCCCCACCTGCAGGCTTCTTGGGAAGTAGAGCAGGGGTAGTGGCCGGGAGAGCCCTCCATTCAGAAGGGGTCTGGGGACGGCTCACAGCCCCAGGAAAGGCGAGGGTGGGGGATTGCAGGCTAATCATAAAACAGCAGCAATAAAACAGCACGGAGCAGCCAGCCTGCTGAGCCATCTCACTACAGGCGTCGCCGCAATGCCGACTTCCCAGCAGCCGGTGAGTCTGTTGCCATCCCCACTTTGCTCAGAGGCCCGAGGTAGCGCCCCAAGATCACACCACCAGGAACTAACCACAGCCCAGAGCCCGATCCAAACGCAGGCCTCTCGCCCTCCTTCCCGCGCGGTCCTCCGGTGGGAGAGGTCAGCCCAGAGAGGGCAGGAGACTCCCGGGGGCTGTACAGCGCGCCGGGCTTCCTGGGGAGAGGCCGGGAGGCCGGGAGGCCGGAGGCCGGAGACCAGGGGTAAGGGACAGAACTCACTTCCGTTTGCCCGAGACTCTTAGGGCTGGAAGTTTTTGCTCCTGCCAAGCCGGGAGGGGTGGTCACCCTACGGCATCTGCTTTGGGCTGTCCAACCCCCAGGCCAGCTCCACTGCGCACGAGCATGGCCTCCCCACCCCGGGTCCCTGGGCACCTACTTGTGGGGCTGAGGCTGCAGACGGCCAGCAGCAGGGCCACGACCGGGTAGAGCGTGCTGCGGTCCATGCTGTCCACCCAGGGGTCTGTTCGCTGGGCCTTATCCGGTGTCCAGGGGCAGGGCCGCGGGCAGGAGCAGGGGCCGGCGTGGGCTCAGGCGGGGACCCGAAGGGAGCAGGCGGCCGGAGCGACGGCGTCCCTGCTCCAGCCTTCTAAGGTGGCGGCCAAGTTGGTCAAGAGAAGTGGGCGCAGGGCGCAGGGCCGGGCAGGGCGTCGCTGGCCGTGGGGTGAGTGGGAAGGGGCTGCTGGGCTCCTGTGGACGGCCGCGGTCCGGGCTGCAGATGGAGGCTGGGGTCTGGCCGGCAGCGGTGGGGAGCTCCTGGCTCATCCAGCCAGGCCAGGGAGGCAGGAAATGCGCTTCCTTAGAGAAGGGGCTGGGCCAGGCGGCCTGCCAGGCGGGAGAGGAAGTGCCACTGAGCTTTGTCGCTGGGTGGGGGGCCCTGGGGAGGGGGGAGGCAGTGGGGTGGGAGGGCCTAGGCTCCAGGCTTGTCTCCCCATGCACCCCACCCTCCCATCCCACCCTGTCCTGGGCTGGCGGGCAGCCCCCGGGACAGATGGAAACAATCACCCTAATAGCCCACCGAGGGAACCTCTCAGGAGTCAGGCCCTCCCCACGGCGCTCCAGGTGGAGCTCACAGCCCCGTGAAGTCAGCGTTCCCATTTTGCAGATGAGGAAACAGAGGCCTAATGAAGTCAGATAATTGGCCCAGAAAGAGTGGAGCTGGGATTCGAACAGATCTCATTAGGCACCAAAGCTGGCTTAACGCGTAGCATGACAGCGGCTGTCCTTTCCTTGTTTTTCCGGCTGGGAAACTGAGGCCCAGCATGGCACATGGCATGGCTGCTGGGACTGGGTCTTAAGGCCCAGAGAGAACTGGGGAGCTGCCCAGAGATTCACCCTTTGTGCCTGCCCCCTCCACGGGCGGAAAATCCTTCAGAGACAAAAGGCAGCCCCAGATGAAAGGGCTCACTCTAATGGCGTTTCTGAACCCAGATGGCCCCGGGTTCAGAATCCTGCCCGCTTTCTCTGAGCTCTGAGACCCTGAACAAGCCCCCCAACCCCCGGTCACCCTGTTTGTAAAGTGGGTGCGACGGTGCCTTCCTCGCCAGGCTATTGTGAGATTCCCAGAGGTGGGGGCACTACGTCGCGAGCCCTGGGCCTGGCACACAGGAAGTGCTCCTCAGCAGTGCTCCCTGCGCCTGGAGACAAGCCCAGAACTGTCCCTTGTTCATTCTGCAAACAGCAAGTGCCAACTCTGTGTCCATCGTGGTGCTAGTTATGGGAAGCCCTAGGGTGAGGCCCAAAGGAGCTCAGAGGAGGAGGCCTGGGCTGCCTGGAGGAGGTGGCATTTAGGCCCGGCCTTTGAAAGACTGGGTGAGTGGGGGTGGGGTGGAAGAAAGAGGTGAGGAGGACACGCAGGGGTGTGGTGCGGACAGGAAGCTGGAGAGGCAGACTCTGGCCCTGCTTTGGGAGGGGGCCTTGAATGCCAGGACTTCATCCTGAGGCCACAGGGGGTCATGGAGGGGAACACATGGAGCAGAAGGTGCTGGCCGGGCTGGGCTTTGAGAAAATAAACCTTGATGTGTGCAGGCAGGACCCATAGAGGGGGTGGGGCCAAGGGGTCCTTCTCGTCATACCTGTCCTGAGTCACAGATGGTGACATCCAGGCCCAGGGAAGGGAAGCGAAGGGCGGGAGGCCCTGGGGCCTTCTGGGGGGGGGGGGGGGCAGGCAGGAGTGTGCTGCCTGCTCCCCCCCCCACCCCCCGCAGGCTGGGAAGGGCGGGTGTGGCTCCTCGGGTAGGGAGTTGGGGAAGGCTTGCTCGCCCAGCCCTGCAGCCGCCCGGCTAGTTCCCGGTCACAGGAGATCCAAGATCCAGCCATGCCCGGCCGGCCGGGAAGGCCAGCATGGGGTGGAGGGCGTCACCTGAATGTAGCAGGTCCTCTGCCCTTTGCTGTGGGTGCAGGAGGGGAGTGGGGCACCACAAGGAGAGGATGGTCTCAGTGGGGGACGACAGGGTGGCTGTGAGGTGTCCCCAGGCTCCAGCCCGGGGACAGTTAACCCAGCCCCAGGCGCTGACCGCTCCCTGTGCACCAGGCCCGCCCTAGGCGTTCACCTTATCAGCTCTGAATCCTCACTGCCACCCTGGGGGCCGGGGCCATTACACCATTCACAGGAGGAACCCACGGCTCCCTGAAAAGTGAGACCCCTGGGGTGGAGAGTAGAGACCCCAGGCTGCCTCCTCCAGGCTCACCTCCTTCTCTGCCACCCCCCGCCCCCCGCCCCGCTGAGCTGACCATGAGGACAGAGGTCGCCAGGCCTGTGGGTGTCACAGGATGCGGGGATTGTTGTCCAGAGTGGGAGTCAGGGCACCTGGGGCCGAAACAGGGATCCCATAGGAAGCTCCTCTCCCACCTCCGCCCTCCCCTTCCCTCCACCCTGCACAGCCCATCCCCACCCATGTTGTGAACAAGGCCCATTGAGTTCTCTCGCGAGGAGGAGAGGCTGCAGATGGACACGCCCGCGAACTTGTAGGAAAGGGCCAGGGAGAGAACATCTACAGGAGCCACAGGAGAGCCTGGAGCTGCCCCCAGAGACCCCGAGGAGGAAGGAGAAGATGGGGGTCCCCGGGGTGGAGGGGAGGCCACCCGCACCACCCCCGGCCTGGGTGGGGTCGTGCTCTGTGAGCCTGTCCGCTTTGATGCCTCTGCAGAGCTGTGTTCCCACCACAGAGCCCAGCAGCCTTTGACCCTCGAGATACAGTTATTGAAAGCATGAGGTGTCCTGAAAGGCCAGGCAGAGCTGGGGCCCATGGAGGCCTAGGGAAGCGGAGGCACCGAGAGGTAGGCCTTGCTCCTGTTCCCCAGTGCAGGGGCCAGTTCCCAGCCTGGATCGCCTGTCCCCGGAAAGCTTGATGGTCACTTGGTCTCACAGTTGGGGACAGACCTTGAGGAAGTTACCACCCGGATGCACTCTCCCCCCAGATGGAGCATCTACCTCTCCCAGCCCCCCTCACCCTGCACAGATCAGAGGGGAAGGAGGGAGACGGGGAGGAGGATTCATTCCTCTGGCTCCTTCCCTGCAGGGGCACCGAAGGCCAGGGCCCTGACCAGCCCTCTCCACGTGGCCCCTCCGGCTGAGCCCGGCCACGGCCCGACGCTGCCCGCCGGGGACTCGGCACTGTCCCCGGGGCTTCCCCACCCCCGGCCCGCACCTGTGTAAACAGACCCCACATCAAACCCTCCGGATCCCAGTGGAGCGTGCCATCTGTTTCCTGCGGGGCTCCCGCCATCAGATGCTTTCAGGTGCCGCCTACCCACACGCCAGAGAGACATGTGGCCGGTGGCCAGGCCCCTGGGCCTGGACCCCACAGCGGGCAGGTGCACTAATTTGCCTCTTCCTCCCCCTCGCTGGCCAGGAAGGCCAGGGCCGCAGGAAGGCGCGGAGCACGTCCACCCTGGCCACTGGCCACGGGAGGAATTTTAGGCGGCCCCCAGGGACCCCCCAGGCGGCTGTCCGGCTCCAGCACAGGCCAGGAGCCAGGGCCGAGAGCACCGCAGGGTCAGGCCCACACGGGCAGGCGGAACGTGGGGGCCGAGGAAAGAGCATCGGCTGGGAGTCAGGGTCTCCCGGCTCTGCCCTGAGTGGCCTCGGGTCTCAGTTTCTTCATCTGCACAATGGGAGGGCAGCCTGCTGGGCTGGAGGAGCTCGAACCCCGGACCAGAACGGGAATCCCTCCCCCATTCACACGCTGGCCCAGCCACATGCCAAGTGCCACCTCACAGCCACCTCAACGAGCTGGGACTGTCATGTCCCCACTTCACAAGGGGGGAAACTGAGGCTCCGATGGGCATGGCAACAGGGCTGGGGAGAAGCAGAGGATCGTTCAATTCAGGTCTCTTGCCTCCTTTGGCTTCTAGAACATTCTGTCCTGGTTTCCCTCCCACCTCCCAGGTCGCCTGATTTGCCTCCTCACCGGTTCCTCCTCATCCTCTCACGCTTGGCTCCTGGGCCTCCCCCCCCCCCACCCCCCCGTCTCTGCTACCTTCACCCCCAAGTCATGTTTTCTCAAAAGCTTTTGTGACCATGACAACATCGCGTCCCCAGGACTCAGGGCTCAAATAACCGGAAACAAGGTTTTGTGAAACCGGTGGATACCCTTGTGATATGAAACCCGGCCTGTTCCATTTTTCTCTCCATCCTGAGCACCAGCCCCTCTGTGGGGTCATTTACCCGCCCTTGGCCCTGCTTTCCAATCCAATGCCTGAGACCGTGGTCTTCAAAGTGTGGTCTCGGCAGCTTCTCTCCGGGCCTGCCCAGGCCTCGGGCCAGAACCTGCGTCTTAGCCAGACCTCCAGGGCATTGGTAGTACGTCAAGGTCCGTCCGAGAAGTGCTGCTCGGGGTGCCTCATCCAAGTGGCTTTAACTCCCTTTATTTACTGACGGCTCCCAACTTTATATTCCAGATACAACGCTCCAGCCAGGACTCTCCCCGGGCTCCTGGCTCCTGCATGTCTAGTGAGCAGCTCAGACTCCACGCGTCCAAAACTGGGCTCTGGGCTCTACTCCTTCTCGGCCAACTGCTCCTGCCTCAGTCCGTCATCTCAGACACTGACAGCTCCCTCCTCCTGGCTCAAGCCTTGAGGGTGAGGTGACCTTGACTCTCTCTCGCACACCCCTCATCTGACCCACAAGCAAATCCTGTGGGCGGCTCCCCTAAATTCCCATCCCTTCTCACTCAGCGCCCTGTGCGGGCAACTTCTCAGCATAGAAGCCAGGCTCCCTCCTCCCTTCACCAACCTCACCCTCTGCTTTGACCCCCTTGCTCCCACGACCGCAGCCACGGCCTCCTTGCTGTTCCTTGAATGTGCCGAGCACATGTCCACCTCCGGGCCTTTGCACTTGCTGTTCCCTTTTCCTGAAATGCTCTCCCCTAGATAACCACAGGGCTTGCTCCTCACCCTTTAAGTTGCAGATCAAATGTCACATGGTCAGTAAGGAATTTTATTTATTTATTTATTTGTTTGTTTGTTTGTTTATATTTTATTGATTTTTTTACAGAGAGGAAGGGAGAGGGATAGAGAATTAGAAACGTCAATCAGTTGCCTCCTGCACACCCCCTAATGGGGATGTGCCTGCAACCAAGGTACATGCCCTTGACCAGAATTGAACCTGGGACCCTTCAGTCCGCAGGCCGAAGCTCTATCCACTGAGCCAAACTGGTTAGGGCTGTGGTCGGCAAACTCATTAGTCAACAGAGCCAAATATCAACAGTACAACGATTGAAATTTCTTTTGAGAGCCAAATTTTTTAAACTTAAACTATATAGGTAAGTACATTGTTATTAACTTAATTAGGGTGCTCCTACGGCTTAGGAAGAGCCACACTCAAGGGGCCAAAGAGCTGCATGTGGCTTGCGAGCTGCAGTTTGCCGACCACGGGGTTAGGGCATGAACACGGAATTTTAAATAGCCCTCTCCCTCCTCCACAAATGGCCCAGATCACCCTCTCACATACTATATACTGTTTATTCTCTCTCTCTCTCTCTCTCTCTCTCTCTCTCTCTCTCTCTCTGTCTCTTTCTCTCTCTCTCTGTCTCTCTCTCTCTCCCCCCCCCGCCCCCCCCCAGAAGCTCCAAAGGCCCATTGCTTGGAATAGGCCTGGCCCTGGTAGGCATTCCATATGTTTATGTGATAAATGAATGCCTTAACCACTGGGCTGCACAGCTTGAGGTGACATAGGCTGTGGTTCTGAGTCCCCAGGTGTGGGTGTTGGGGGCCCTGAGCCCAGGGACAGGGTCTCTGAAGAGGGGGAATGACTCCCACAGGGATAGGGAGCTCACAGGAGCCGGTGGTCCCACCAGACTCTGTTCTAGAGGAGCAAAGCCCCGCGCAGCCTCCCTCTCTTTCCCCAGGGGGTGGCCCGGCAGCGGCTGCCTCCTGGGGAAGTGGGCCTGCCTGGTGAACCCACTCCCAAGGTCCGAGGGACCCTGCAGGCCACCTCGGAGGCAGGAGAACGCCACTGGGCCAGGAGTCTCAAAACTGAGTCAGCTGTAAGGGCTCTGAGTTCATAAGAAGGGAAACTGAGGCCCCAAAAGGTGAGACCCGTCCAGCACCCTCTGAACCATGGTGGGCAACATGGCAGGAGACCCCGCACCAGAACCCCAGGAGGGGGGCAGAAGCAGGAGAGGCAGGCGGGGCTCTGACCCCGTACCCCTGCCTCGCCGTGTGACGGGGGTGGGGGGGTGGGGGAGCCACACCACCTCGCTGCGTCTGCTGCCCCAGAAGGAGGCCCTGTGCTCTAGGCTGCAGGCTGTGCAGGTCCAGGAGGGCTCTGGCCCCACCCTCCGAAGCCCCCCCACCGTGGAGCCGCCAGGCCTTCCTGTTTACTCGAGGCCCCTCTGGAGGCTGGGAGGCGACAGCCTTGGCCTCTTCTGCTCCCCGCTTCCTTCCTCTCCCACTTCTGCGCCTCCGGCCAGGCCCTCAGGGCCCCCGGGGGCCGAGGACTTAAGGGGCAGAGTCCAGTGGGGGCATCTGAGGCCACCACCCCGGAGCCTACCGAGGAGCACGCTCCCTCTCTGAGACCCTGAGGTCACAGAGGCGCTCGGCCGTCCCTCTGCTGGCTAGAAGGTTCCGGCACCTTGGGACAGCCATTTCCTGGAGCGCCGCTAGAGACATGAAGGCTGTGACAGCATGCCCGTCCCGGATCCGACACCCCGCCCACCTCGCAGCCCACCAGTAGGGGATGAGCACACGCTGACCTTAGAGGCCCCCCCTCCTCCCCACCCTTCCTCCCCTTCCCCGGCTCCCGCCTCGCTGAGCTGCCCAGTGTGGGCCTCAGCCCAGCGGCCCAGCCAGGCCTCACCACCCAAACCGACCCGCTGCATCAGAAGCAGCGTTTTAACGAGACCCTGTGGGGATTCGTGTGCACTTAGAGCCAGATGCGGCCCATCTGACCGTCCCGCCTGGTTTTAAAACCCTCTGTGAGCCTCAGCTACTCGGTATTCTTGTCCCAAAGGCTTAGGCTGAAGGCCTGGCGCCCGAACACTAACTTCAGGGTACAGGAAACTGGGGGAACGGAGGAACAAGTCCAGAGACACCACAGGGAGCCACAGACACAGCTGGGAGGAGGGATTTTCTGCGGACAACGGTCCCGTCACAGGTCAATGTCATACAGAGAGGGGGAGTCAGAGGTTAACGTTTGACGGGCGGCACAGAGGCAACGCGTGGTCCCGGATTGCCTCCCGGTTTTCGCAAAGACACACTTTGGGGAAATGACATGTGGGCTGAGAATTACCTATGATATTAGTGTTAACCTCGTGTCATCGAAACTGAGTTGTGGTTAAACAGCAAAATGTCCTCATTTATTAGTCATACCAAGTCCCACTTTCGTAACGAACTGTTTTCATAATCTGTAACTTGCTTTAAAATAGTCTGACAACAACAAACCAGCAGTGAAGGAAGTATGGGAAAATGTTAATTACTAAATGTGGGTGATGGTATATGGGTGTTCATTATATTATTTCCTCAAATTTTGTTTGAAAATTTTTATTAAAAACGAAACTTTCTGCCCTAACCGGTTTGGCTCAGTGGATAGAGTGTCAGCCTGGGGACTGAGGGTCCCAGGTTCGATTCTGGTCAAGGGCACGTACCTTGGTTGTGGGCACATCCCCAGTAGGGGGTGTGCAGGAGGCAGCTGATGGATGTTTCTCTCTCATCGATGTTTCTAACTCTCTATCCCCCTCCCTTCCTCTCTGAAAAAATCAATAAAAATATATTTTTTAAAAACACAAAAAACAAAACTTTCTGAGCCACCCAATGCGCTTTGGGGAAAGACTAGATACCCGGGTTGGCATTCAAGGCCCTGCAAGCGTGGCTTCTATCGCCCACCAAGCTTGTCTCCAGCTAGGACACCCCCTCTAGCCTGCCTTCCAGCCCCCACTCATGCCTCAGCCTCCCTTCACTCAGCGGGTCCCCTCCGCCTCTGCAGCTCTGCAGCGCTGTTCCCTCTGCCCTTCCATGCCCTTCCACGTGGTGAAGTGAGCTCCTAGGTACTGTTAGGGCCCCACTCGAGCTCCAGGTCAAGGGGCCTTCTGCACCAGGGGCCCCTCTGAGCTCTGGGCACTGAGCTGCCCAGAACTGGTCGCGGGTGCGGAGGTCTGAGGCGTGTGCCAGCACGGTCCCTCCCGGTGCCGGGCGTCATGGCAGTGTCCTGCCAGGACAGGTGCCGGATCGCTGCCGAAGGAACTTCCATGAAGGAAACCCTCCAAGGAAGGTTAACGGCAACGATTGGGTAACGGTTACTGGAACTTTTAAAGTTTTTGTTTGTTTTCCAGGCTTTTTAAAAAGTGAACAAAGTGATTCTGTGAAGAATTTGGGTGAGCCTAGGTTTTCATCCCTTGGGACACACCTGAGTTCAGGAAGCTGTCATAAAGATGATGATTTTGAGGGTGGATTTCCTAGCCCCTTATCGTCTCTGGCTTGTTTTCCACTCACCCGCACGTGGATCCTCAGACGGCCCCGGGATGAAGGGGCGCGTGCCTGTGAGTGGGAGCGTGTGTGTGTGTGGGGGGGTGGGAGGGGGGCCCGGTTTGACAGATGTGACATGGACCCCCCAGGTGGGAGGTTACCGAGCTGGGGCTTCCCGCACACCCGGGCCGGCATGGGGAACAGAGAGCAGCTGCGGAGGCCTCACCCGCACCCCACCCAGACGGGGCGGCTCACCCCGCAGGCTGCCTGCCTTCTCTCTCCCCTGCATTACCATTTACTTATTTCGTGTTCTTCTTTCAATAGACCCACCTTTTAGAACTTAAATACGTTTATTTTAAAGGAAACGTTAAATAACTAATGTAAACGGGAAACCAGCCACACTCGCTGGCACAGGCAGCCCAGCCCGCACGGGTTTCATTCCTCCAGGTGTGCCCGCCGCGGGCTCTCTCCGCTTCCAGGAGCCTCAGGGCTGGGCCAGGCGGTAAGGACCACGAGCACCGAGTGGAGCCGTTCTCCAAGACGAGGTCAGAATGAGAAAATAGAAAAGGGAGTATGCTTCTCCCCGGGGGGTCCTGGGGCCCCCCCACAGCCCCTGGTCTCCGGCTCCCACAGGCCTGGTAACTAAGTCTACACCCTTGGCTCAGTGTGTTCTCTTCCTAACCTGGGGGCGGGGGGCAATGAGTCTAATTTGCATTTTGAAGCAGCTTAGAAAGGACAGGTTGTGACCTGCCCGGGGCCACATGGTGGGAGCCCTTCAGATCTCACCTCCTCAGGGAGGCGCTAGTGACCATGACCCCCAGGTCCAGCCCACAGGCCTCAGGCCTTCTCGCATCAAGGAGGCCAATTCACTGCCCACTTGGCCGGCTACTCTGTGCCACCACCACTACCAGGGAACACCCCCCGCCCCCCCTCCCGCTGCCCAGGAAAACTCCCTCAGCCCATGACCTGGCTGCATGCAACAGCTCAGTCCCCAGCAGGAGTTAGGCACAGAACACAGGCTCAGACAGATGAGGGGTCAGGGCTACGGCCACGCAGCAAGGATGACCCAGCTCTGCCTGACCACGCGTCCCGGAGAGCAAGGACCCTGCCTCGGTCACCCTGGACCCCCAGGCCTGGCACAGCCCGGGCCCAGCATGCCCTACGGAAGGAGGAGTCCTGGGCCTTCCACCAGAGCTAGGGAGGGGCGGCTGGCTGAGGGGGGCTGAGGGGGGCTGAGGGGGACCGAGGGGCTGGGGAGGAACAGGGGCTGGGGACTCAAGGCCGGGCGGCCATCCCACATAAATCAACCCCAGTGGAAGCAAAGAAAAAGGAGTAAAACCGAATGTCCTCGGAAATTCCTTTAGTGCTCAGCTGTCCGTGAAAACAGGATAAAGTGGCTTCCTCTGTCTGTGCTCCCGCCGGGCGGGGTGGAGGCGCTGAGCTCAGGCCAGGACTCCTGAGTCAGGACAGGGTGGGGCTGGGCTCTGAGCTGGGGAAGGGGCTCCGGCGGCGTTGCTACTTGAGGGCATCCAGGTGGGTGCAGACCTGGGAGAAGACGCTGTCCACGGAGCCTTCGGCGTTGACCTGCAGGGAGACTGGCGGTGAGCGGAGACGCCGTGGGCTGGGCGGGCCCCACCCCCGGAGGCCCGGCCTGGGTCGGGAGTCCAGCGGCCGTGGGCAGCAGCCCCTCATCAAACCAGTGGGGAAGCCACGGCCCCGGGAGGACGGCTGGCCCGAGGTCCCAGCAATTGGACGCCCAGCCAGGAAAACAACCCAGGTTTCCTAGGGCTCCCTCGGCCTGCAGGGGGCGCACCTTGCGCACGATGCCACGTTTCTCATAGAAGGCGATGACGGGTTCCGTGGCCTTGTAGTAGGTGTCCAGCCGCTTCTTGATGGTCTCCTCGTTGTCGTCCACGCGCCCACTGGTCTCTCCACGCTTCAGGAGCCGCTGGGTCATGGTCTCGGGGCCTGCGTCCACATACAGCAGCAGGGTGGGCTGTCCGATCTGTGGGCGGGGCACCAGTCACAGGGGCCTCTTTCCTGCCCACCCGAGGCCACCTCCTCCCCATCTTCCCACTTCGGGGGGCCCCACTTGAGATCCACTCGGACATTCAGGACAGCCTGACAGACCCTCCCAAAACCAACCTGCCCTGCCATCCCTCTGCTCAAACCTCCTCCGTGGCTCCCCAGTGCCCTGGGGAGAAAATGCAAAGTCCTTCCCTGGCCTAGAGGGCCTGCGCCGCTGGGCCCTGTGCCCCCTCCTCATCGCGTGCTGCTCACCCCTTTGCTCTCCTGCTTCAGCCACACTGACTGGAGTCTAGGCCGGCTCTCATCACCCTCCTCTGTGCCAGGCCTTTGCACATGCCAGGAGCCTCCCAGGAACCTCTTCCCTCCATGCCAAGGGCTCACCTTCAGATTTCACCTAAAATCTCATTCCTCTGGCGCAGCCCCCCCAGATGCCCCCCCCCCCCCCAGGCTCTTCCAGGCCCTTTACTCCTGCCCTCAGCACCTCTGGGAGGGCCTCTGGTTGTTTACTTAACATCCCTCTCCCAGCCTGGCCCGAGGCCCGAGCGCAATGGGCTGTCTCACCCCAGCAGGCCTGGATAAGGACTTGACAGAGGAACCAGGGCTAAGGGAAGGGGTGAGGGGCCACTGAGCTCTGGGAGGTTCTGAACAATGTCACTGTCACTGGGATGAGTGTTTCATCACAGGAAGACTGGGAAGGGCAAGAAGAAATAAGGTTCACCATCTTCCTTTGGTGAGGACCTGGCGCCCCCTGGTGGCCAGAGTCAAAAACACCAGGTGCTGGGCCCTGTGCAGAGCCAGGCGCCCACGCCAACACCCACAACAGCCCCAGGAGGGATGAGAACTTTCACTAACCCCATCTTCCAGACGGGGCTTTGAGGGCCAGAGGTGACGTCACATGGCTGGTGCCTAGGTCCATGGCCTCCCAGTCTTTGAAGGAAGCCCAGCCAAGCCCCATTTCACAGATAGGGAAACTGAGGCCCAGATCAGGGTAGACACTTCCCTGAGGTCTTGCAGCCAGTTAGAGGGCAGGACATACAATATGCTGCCTCTGGATGTGGCTCAAAGCGATGGAAGCCTAAAGATGGCCCCTGTCTCACAGAGTTGGGGAGTGGGGACGAGGGTCTGGTCCCGCCCCCAGCCCACTGGGATGCCCAGTCCTCCTTGCAAGGCCTGGAAGGAGTCCTCTGCCAAGAAGCCCCCAAGCCCCCCGTGTCCCCTTAATGACCTCTCCCACCTTGGCACTTACAGCGCCTCTGCTTCCCCCATATGGCATATAACACCAAGAGGTATGGGTGTATGTGTGTATATGTGTGTGCCATGTGTGTGCATGTGTGTGCATCTCTGTGTATAGGTGCACTGAGTCTGTGTATATGCATTGCCTGAGGTGCATGTGTGTACACTGCCAGATGTGTGCACATGTACACAGGCCTGTGTGCATGGGTGCATATGCCTGTGGCTTCCTGCACACACATGTGTGTCTATGTGTTTGTGCGCCTGTGTGTGCATGCACATGCCTGTACATGTGTGTGTTTGGGCAAGATGCTCTTGCCCTGTGGACACTCATTCCTGGTGGGCACTCATTCCAGGCAGCTCAAAGGCATCGTCCTCAAGGCCCACTCTCTCCAGCCAGCCTCCCGGCGGCCCCTGGAAGGAGACTGGACTCTCCCCCCGGGGCATCCGAAGCCTCCAGCCAGGCCTGAGCCTCCCTCTCCCACATCATCCCCAGTTGCCCTCTCCCAACAGCTCTGTTCTCTCTACACGAGCCTGACCCTTCCAGCCCTGTCCATGCTACTCCCTGCCCCTCCAACCATGTGCTTACACTGAAGAGTACATTCTCTGTAATCCTCATGCTGCCCCACAAGGCAGCTGGGCCCCGTCTATCCCCATTTTGCAGATGGGAACACTGAGGTTCAGAGAGGCAGAATGACAGCCCAAGGCCTCGAGCAGCTGAGCTGGGACCGGAGCCTGGCCTCCTCAGCCTGCTGCTTCCCATTCTTCTAGACTTTTTCTTCTGGATTTCTAGACAGAATCCCAGAAAGCGCTTCCCTGGTTCCCTCCTTCCCCAGCTCCCATCACCCACAATCTCTCTCTCTCTCTCTCTCTCTCTCTCTCTCTCTCTCTCTCTCTCTCTCTCTTTCTCTCTCCCTCCATCATAGCAGCCTCTGCCTGACTGCCCCTGTCACGGATCCTGAAGACCATCCACCAGGTTGTGCCTTACCCGCTGCTCAAACTCTTCGCCCTGCTGCACCTCCCGAGGGTAGCCATCGATCAGGAAGCCTTTGGAAGTCTCCACCTTGGCCATCATGGCGTCTCGGAGCATGTCCAACACTGTCTCCTGCGGGCACAGCAGAAGGAGGAGCGGCCGTGAGCCCCACTTCCCCACCCTCCTCTGGGGTGCGCTGCCCCACAGCTGAAACGCCCCCTGTGCGGACAGCTCCCAAACCAGCCCCCTCAGGCCTCCCTGGACCGTGGGGAGGCGATGGATGGCTCAGGTCCTGCGTTCAGCTGGGCCCAGAGGACACAGCGGTGAACACAGCAGGCCTTCCCTGCCCTCAGGAAACTCCATTATCAACTTCCAGGCATGACACAGCTTGTGGGCAGAGAAAGGGGCTACTGGAGTGTCAAGTTAGGGGGTCTGAGCCCAAACCGGATGAACCAGAAGGTCTGAAAGCTGAGAAGGAAAACCATTCCAGGCAGGAAGGAGTATGATGAGATTGAGGGGACAGAAAGGCCGGGCTGGTGGAGGGTGGAGGGCTCAGCAGATCAGAGTCCTGGAGGCTCTTGGGAGCTTCGGGAAGAAATTGTGTGCCAAGGGCAATGGGGACCCACAAAAGGGTTCAGAGCCAGGGAAGGTCATGGCCAGCCTCGCCAGCATGTCATGGGCTTTGCTGGCTGCCGTCCACTCAGGGCCACCATCACCCCCGCCCCCGCCCCGTGGGGCCCACTCACCAGCGGCACCAGCTGCCCCTTCTCCATGATTTCCGACAGCATCTTGCCCCTGGCCGAGCCCGAGCTGACCTCGGCCCGAAGGAGGTCCCCGGTGGACAGGTGGGTGTAGCCGTACTTCTGGACAATCTTCTCACACTGGGTGCCCTTCCCCGAGCCAGGCCCGCCTGCAAGCGCCCACCCGTTCAGAAGCCCTGAGGAACGGGTCCTCCGCGGGGACAGGGTGGGCCCGGGTCACCCATCGAAGGAGGGGCAGAGCCCAGGGCGCATTCCCGGCCCCGGCTCCCACCAGGGCCTGCACAGACCCCCCTGCTAGTGCCTCGCCCGCCTGCCCTGGACTCACCCACCACGAAGATGATCTTGGTTTTCTTCAGCTTCTCTGTGGGGGAGAAAGGGGGGCAGAGCTCAGTCACTCGTACGACACGTGATGGGCAGCACCTCTGACCCCAGGCCTGTGCTGGGCCTGAGGCAGAGGGACCAGCAGCTCACCCTCCTGTCGGGGAGGCAGACAGGTCACAGCCCAGAGTGGGTGCTGATGGCGAGGGGAGCTCAGAGACTGGGACAGGTCGGGGGAGAGAGGGCGGTCCAGGCGGAGGGACCAGCAGAGGCAAAGGCCCGGAGGCCACAGGCAGAGGCCGTAAGAGTGACCCTGAGGGGCTCGAGTCACCCCCGTCCCTGTGGGAGGCTGGGCGGCGGCTGCGGGTCACCTCTAGCCTTGGAGTCTTCCTCGCTGCGGAGGTTTCCCGAGGAGCAGCAGCCACCCATGGATCCGTTCTGCTGTGCCCCCTGCCCTTCCCCTCCCAGGCCCTGGCCTGCCCATCGCCCGCCTTCCCTGGGCGGTGTGAGTGCGGAGTTGGCAACCACAACATATGTTGCCCTGGAGACAGTTGCCGGGGAAGAGGGCTGTGGTGGGCATATGGAACCCTGGCCCAAAGGGGAGGCCGGCTTCCATTTCAACCTCTGCCTCACCACCCTGAGGACTCAGCAGCCCCACAGCCCCACCCACAGAGGGAAACTGAGGCCTGAAGAGGCAGGGCCCGCTCTCGGGCTGCCAAAACCCGGACTGGAAGCTGCCCCTTCCAAGCTGCTGCCTTCCCTTCCTTGGAGCAGGACTGGCTGAGAGGCTGGGAGAGAGGTCCCTCCCCTTTCTGCCCCCCTCTCCCCAGTCCAATGGGAGGTGAGCTCAAAGCTCCCAGGGCTTCCCAGCCCTGGGCCAGGAGCTGTCAGAACTTCTCTCGTGGCTTCCCGCCAGCTGCCCGCCGTGTGACGGGCACAAGCCTGGGTGTGTGGGGGGGAGGGCACAGCCCAGTGGTGGCTGACGTTCAGAGCCCCAGGGGTGGACGGGTGACCACTGGTTTCAGGCAGCCGCAGCCAGGCCGGCTGGGTTCCTTTAAGAACTGCCCAGGCCCAGGCTCAATGCCAGGGATGGGAGGGTTGGTGCTGCCAGGAGACAGGCCAGCTGGGCTCTCAGCCCATGACTCCTTCTAGGCGGGCCCATAGGAGCCTGGAGGGCCCAAGAGCCACCCCCTGGACAATGGGGCAACTCCGTCCCTGAGAGGGGCATTTGCACCCTTGGGGCCTCCCCTCACCAGTGCCCGCCCTCTCCAGAAAGAGGCAGGGATTCAGCTCTAAAAATACCGGCGTAGGAGGTGAGCTGTGGGGTCCTCGGGAGCCCAGGAGGCCCCGTTGCTTCTAAAATTAATCTTGAAGCTGGCACATCCCATGAGAGGCCCGAGGCGGGTGTGGGAGCTCCCAGGCAAGCCCGGTCTGGCAGCCCCAGAGCCGCCTCCAACCCCTCCCAGAGTGTCTCCCCAAAGTGCACCCCCTTAGCAGGTGGGCAGACTGAGGCGCAGGCAGAGAGCAGGAGAGAGGAGCCTCCATACCTTCCATCCTGCCGAGGTCCTGGGAGTGGAGTCAGCGCTCTGCAAGATAAGGCGCGGGTGGGGCTGGTGAGCGAGAGTTCTGTCCAGCCACAGCCACAGCCGCAGCCGCAGGTGTGCCAGCCTGGCTTGCCCCCGGAGAGGGCCGCTGGGGGCCGGAAGGCCCAGGAGGCTGGGTGACCTTGGGAAAGTCATCTTTCTTCCTTGTGCTTCCATTGCCTCACCTGCCAAGGGCAGCAGCCCCCTCCCGCCCCACCAGCCACTGCGGAGCTGCTCTCCCAAGTCCCAGAAAACAGGGCGGGGTCCTCTCCAGGCACCTTGACAACGCTCCCCAGGGCGGAGGGGCTCCCCAGGGCGGAGGGCGGGGAGAACTGCCAGGAGGGGGAGAGGGACAGGAGCTGTGTGTCCTCATCTCTGAAGGGGTTTGGAAGAGGATGCTCAGAGGACACGGAAGTCTGGAGGGAGGAAGCTGCGTTCACATAGAAACCCCTGCCTCTCACCCCCTGGAGGACCTTGCTCCATTGCCCCCGTATCCCCCCAGCATGGAATCAACCCCAACCCCTCCTGGGACCCCACCACTTCCACAGCCCCCAGGGACCTCCCTCCCCCTCCCCTTCCCGTCCGTCTCTTCTGAATTGCTGCCTATACACCTGTGGCCTTCACCCACCAGCCCTCCCCAAGGCCACCTGCAACCATCACAGCCACTCTTGCCTTGTGACTCCTGACCCTTGGCCACCATTCCTCCTGCCTGAGACCTCACCTCTGACCCCTACTCTACCCTCTCACTATTGGCTTCCTGGGACCCTCCATCCTGCCCAGCCAGCCCAGGTCGCTCTTGCCAGCTTCGGAGACCCTGCCGCCTCTGGCAGCCCGGCTGTGTCCAGCTAGAAGCCCTTCTCTCACACCCGCCCCATCCTGCATGAGCACCTCCCACCCTCCTGCTCCTGATCCTCTGATCTGTGTCCTCGTGGCCACTTCTTTGTTCCAAGCCGGGGCCAACCCAACCTCCATACACACCGGCCCATCTGTAGGATTCCCCCACAAGCTGAAGACCACATCACTCTCCTGCTTAAAACCCTTCCATGTGTGGCCACTCAGCTCCCAAGATAAAGCCTCCCTGCAACTTTATCAGCTGCTGCTTAAACTGAGCTCCCTCTCCCACCGAGGCCGTGTCCCACCGCCAGGCCCAGCTCAAGTTGCACCCAATGCCCCAATGCCCTTCCCTAAGGTGTTCATGTTTAGGACTCACTTCAGGTGTCACCTCCTTCAGGAAGCCTTCCTGGACTCTACCCTCCACTCCTACACTGACAGGTACCTCCTCTGAACGTCCCCTGGCATCATACAGCCACACACCACACACCACACTCTATGGGACCTCTCTGTTGTCGGCCCGGGCTGGTCAGAGGGCCGGGGCCTCACTCCATCCCCAGGGCCCTCTTGGGAGGGAACTGAGGCTTGAAGAGGATAGACCTGCTCCAGGGCCTGGCTAGGTTCCAACCCAGGGCTGCATTTCCTGCTGCTCTGGGCCTAGCACCCAGTAGGTCCTTAAGCAGCTGCCTGTGGGGGCCTGAGTTAGCCTCTTCCCTGCTGAGTATGCTGAAGGAAGAGCAGTAGCTGCCAACACTGCTCGGCAGCTGGTCGGGGGGGGGGGGTCCCCTAGGCCAGGAACAGCCTGCAGTGACCCCATCCTGCCCCACCCCCTCCAGTAACCTAAGCCCCACTGTCCTGCTGGAACCTGCCACCTCCTTGGTCCAAAATAACTTGGGTCGTGAGGAGGCCTCGCAGAGGTCAGGGGTCAGGATAGGGTTAGGTTACGGGCTCAGCACCCAGGTCTTATTGGGCCCCTGGATCAGGGCCGCAGTGACTCGGTATGTAACCGGGTGGTCTGCCGAGGGGTCTGGAGAGCGGAGCCAAAGGGACAGAGACTTAACCTCAGTCTCGAGGCGAGTCCAGGGGCAAGACCAAGGTCTCCCGTCTCTTGACCAACAGCAGCCATTTTGGTGGCTGGCAACCAACTGGGGTTCAAATCCCAACCCCATCACTCAGCTGTGTGACCTTGGGCAGCGGTGTCCCCTCTCTGGGCCTGCACCCAGGCCCCGTCCCCCTGCTGCTGCGGAGTCCTGAGTGGGTGGCTGAGCAGGACAGGCCCCTGTGCTGCCGAAGGGATCCCACAGGGCCCCTGCCCTTTCAGAAGCTGGGGCAGGGGGCCAACACCCAGGGGCCTCCTGTGCCCAGCACTCAGAGTGATGTAACAGGACAGTCCACCAATCACAAAGGCTGCCCCACCCAGGTCCTTGGGGCGGGGAGTCAGGTCACAGCCCCCTCCCAGGGCCCCAGCCGGGACATGCCAAGGACAGGAACCTGGGGCCCCAGGGGTATGGGCTGGGACAAAGGGGTGACTGTCTGAGGCTGGGAAGGGCTGCAGCGCACACACATCCACAAAGAAGCACCGAGTGCGGCGCGCACCCCCGAGCAGCGTCTGGGGGGGTGCAGACAGGCAGACACACGCAGGGCACAGCCAGGGACGCACGGAGCCCCGCGAACCCCGAGGAGACCCTGGCGCGCGCCAAGGCGCATTCCCCAGGTGCCTGCGCTTCCCCGCCCCCCGCACGGGCGCGTCCCCCCACGCGCGCAGACGGACACATGGGCACACACCTACCTGGGGGTGGGGTGCGGGTGGGCGCTGGGGCCAGTGCGTGCCCTGCCCGTCCTCGCCAGCCACCCGCCCGCAAAGGCGACTATTTATAAGGCTGTCAGCAGCGCGCGGCATGCCGGGAGCCAGCTCCGTGATCGCAGGAGGGAGGGAGGAGGGGGGAGCGCAGCCGGGAAGGAGGGGGCCGGACCAGAGCGGAGCCCTGATGGGAGATCGAGCAGGACTGGCGCCCTCCCCTGCGCGTCCCACACGCGGGGCGCTCCACCGCACTGACTGTTCCCGAGGGTTTCCATTCCGTGTCACCCCACTGCGCCCACATCCCTGCAGGGGGTGGGACCTGGCTTCCCTGGTGACAGCGGGGGAAACTGAGGCCCAGGGAGGCGTGGCTCTTTGCACAAAATCCCACAGCAAATTGGTAGCAGGGAGAGGCCAGACCAGGGAGGGAGGACTGAGGCATGGATGCTGGGGCTTCGCTGGCCACGCCAGTCCCCAGCCCCTTCTCAGACCTGCCCCGAGGCCCCTGGGCCAAGGCCCACCCGGAATGGGAGGGGTTCCAGGAACTCCTCTGGGACACAAACTCCCCAGGACCCCAAAGACCATCCACAAAACCATCTCCCAGCTGGTGGTTGTGTAGATTATTAAAAACCCTAGTCCTGCCCTAGCCGGTTTGGCTCAGTGGATAGAGCGTCAGCCTGCGGACTGAAGGGTCCTGGGTTCGATTCCGGTCAAGGGCACACGCCCGGATTGCGGGCTTGATCCCCAGTAGGGGGCGTGCAGGAGGCAGCCAATCAATGATTCTCTCTCATCATTGATGTTTCTATCTATCTCTTCCTCTCCCTTCCTCTCTGAAATCGATAAAGATATGTTTAAATAAATAAATAAATAAATAAATCCCAGCCCTGCCAGGCAACCCCCAACGAGGCGAGCCGGAGGATGTGGCCATTCAGAACGCTGTATTCTGTCTGCGGATGGGGGACCGGGACGGTGGTCCTGAGATAAGAACAGCGCCCCCTAATGCGCACTCACTGTGGGCCGGTGCCGGGCAGAGAACACGGGCCGCGGGCCGCGTCTGCGAATCCTTAAACATGGAGGACAGGGAGTTCACACTGCAGGTGAGCTTGTGTTTATCCGTGGAGACTGACACGGAGCTGTAGGTGCTCAACAAGGTAGCAGGGACCAGGACCACGCAGCTTCGGAACTCAGGGACTTGACCGCTAGGACCACACCACAGGGGGGGGGGTTAAATTTAGAATTTGTCTTGTAGGCACTAGGGAGCCATGAAAGGTGTTGCAGTAGGCACTAGGGAGCCATGAAAGGTGTTGCAGCAAGAGAGTGAAACTACCCAGAGAGAGAGACCGTTTGAGATGGGTAGTTTCTTAGACACCGGGAGGCTGGGAGCTAGTCCCAGCTCCGCCACCTGTGACATCAGACAAGCCCCTTACTCCTTGGGACCTGAGCTTCCCCAGCTGTGGGAGGGGCAGGTGCTGGGCCGGAGGGTCTGCCTTCCAAGTTGTTCAGAGACCCCCCCAAAGCCAGAGGCGGCTGTGCACAATGGCACCACCTTTGGGGAAAGCAAACTGATGAAGTCAGTCAACAATCTACACATGCAGGGTCATATGTGTCAGAACGATTCCTCGAAATTCTTTCTTTGCGCTTTAACATCTCTGGCGTGTGCTCTCTTATCATCACATCGATGGCATCTCGAAGGGTGTGCACATGACGCCCCAGGGGGAGGTGGGACTTGTGCACTTTCTTAAAGGCTTCCCCATGCTTTTTTTTTTTAAAATATGACGAGCATCTGTTATTTTATATATAAAACACTTTAAACACAGATGCACCTTGAGGACATTATGCTAAGTGAAATAAGCCAGTCACAACAAGACAGATACTGTATGACTCCACTTACAGGAGGTACTAACGTCACCAAACTCATAGAAAAAGAAAGTAGAAGGATGGTCCCCTGCGGCTGAGGGGCAGGGGAAGTGGGGGTTGGCGTCCAGCGGATAGAGAGTTTCAGATCTGCAAGATGAAGAAGTCCCGGAGTTCTGTTTCCTAACAATGCACGCACACTTAACCCCGCTGAACTGCACTCTTAAAAATGCTTAACTGGTAAATCTTATGTGCTTTTTGCCACAATGAAAAAATAAATTTAAAAATTGTAAAAACCTATTTTAAGTACCTGTTTTAATTATTTCTTTTGCACATGACCTATGGATTTTCTATCAATCCTGGAATATTGAAGCTTCAGGATTTTTTTCTCCGCTCTAAACTAAAGAAAGAAAAAAAGGTGGGAGAGAGGAAGAGGCAGGGAGGGATGAAAGAGGGAATGAAGAAAGGAGAAGATGGAAGGGAAAACAGAAGGAGGGGAGGGGAGGGGAGGGGAAAGGCAGAGAAAGAAAAAAATCGCATGGGGAAACACCTGGGAGGTTATACCCTAGACCAGCGGTTCTCAACCTGTGGGTCGCGACCCCTTTGGTGGTCAAATGACCCTTTCACAGGGGTCGCCTAAATACATCCTGCATATCAGATATTTACATTATGATTCATAACAGTAGCAAAATTACAGTTATGAAGTAGCAACGAAAATAATTTTATGGTTGGGGGTCACCACAACATGAGGAACTGTATTTAAAGGGCCGCGGCATGAGGAAGGTTGAGAACCACTGCCCTAGGCTGTTAACAGGGAACAGGACCGGGTGACGCCCTCCCTTTTTATCTTATATCATTTGTATGGCTAAAGTTATAACAGTAAAAAAAAAACCCTAAAAATATAACCATATAAAATGAAACCAATTTTTAAAAACACTTTACAAATATTCTGGTTTAAGAAAGAACTCCCAGGCTAGAAAATGAGCCAGCATCGGGGGATAAAGCTGGGTCGGCCTCACTCTGAGTGTCACAGGGAGGTGAGGGGCTGCGCAGGGGGCCTGGCTGGGCTGCTGAGCATCTGCAGGAAGCAGCGGGAGTGGCCCCTCCGGGAAGCACCTGCTGGGTTTGCAGCTGGTGGGAGATGCGGCCAAGCAGGGGAGGGGATCACAGGGCTGAGGGGGAGACACAGGAATGCAGCGGGCTCTGAACCTCAGCTGAGGAAGTGGAAGAGGCTTTGTCTTGGCCACAGCGGGGAGCAGGTGAAGGGTTCAGAGCAAAACAGGACGGTGATGAGGTGGGCTCAGGAAGATAACTTTGACAATGAGTATACTTGTCTGGGGGGGGGGGCCCTCCGAGGGGATGAGTTCGTAGGGTTGAGGACTAGGCCCCAGACCTCTTGCCTTCACCAAAGTCCTACCTCCTGATGCTAAACCGAACTTTCGGAGGGTCCACCCCAAGCAACCCACCTTCTCTTGAGGCACTGCTGGGTCTCCCTTCATGCCCACCCGAGGGCGGGCAGATCCCCGGAAGCCTCTGCAGAGCCAGAGCGCGCCGTGTTCCATATCTCCATCCCCACGCAGGGCCTGAGCTCCCCACGCAATGACTTCCCACACGCCCACCACCACTGCCGTGGGCCCCGTGACGTCCCAGCCTCCTGCCTGTCCCACTGCTGTCCAAGCAAGAATGACCTCTCCAAGCAGGGCTGGCACTCATGGCCTTTTGCCATCTGGCCCCAAGTGGCTCATCTCCCACGGCTCCCGCCTCCCTGCCTCCTGGGAGAGGCTGTGGGTCCCACCAAGGCGCTATCCTTCGGGCCATTCTTCCCACCTGACATCCCTCCCTCTTCAATTGCACCTGATAGAGCGCCTGGCACGTGGCTACTCACTAGAATGTGTACGTGAATTAGGCGAATGCAGCGCGCCCTTCTCTCCTCCCCGCGCCCCGGCCCCCCATCTGGCTGGCCCGGTGCCCAGGGAGAGCTCTCTCCCCGTCCCCAGCAGGCCGCCTGCCCTTGTCTCACAGTCACCCTTTGTTAGGCCTCTGCTCCCAAGGTATCTATCTGCCTAACAGGTTGTAATCTCCCAGAGTCACAGACCCCCTTCCTCCTGCCAACCTGGAGTTGTAAACAAGGCCTTTCACTCAACTGCTGCTCACCACACCCTCCCAGGGCTGCAGCCCTGCCTGGCTCCTGCCTGCTGGGCCTGCAGGAAATGTGGGCTCCCAGCCCTCAGCATCCCCAGGCCCTTGAGCCAACCTCTGACCCACCGCCTGCCCTCTCCTCCTGAATCCTGTCCGGGCCTCCTCTCCTCCCCATCCCCATCCCCACCCCCATCCCCAAACTCTGCAGGACGCTTCCTCATCTCCCAGGCCTCAGAAGCATGTCACCCACCCTAAAGCCCTCTCGCAGCGTCTGCATCATCGTCTTTGGAGCCCGTACTCCCGGGGTGGCCTCCCTAGGGCCTGAGCTCCTTGGGAGCAGTGTGTGGTCCTGGAACTGGGCTCGGAGAGGGCAAGTGACTTACCCAAGGTCGCAGAAGCAGGGGGAGGCAGGACTGGAAAAGCCAGATGGGCTTGGCTTGGGAAACTCGCACCTCCCCAACCCCCTGAGCTGCCAGCTCTCCCCACAAGCTGCAAAGTGCATGACTCACTGGCCAGCTGAAAAAGCTGGCGGTCCTGCTTGTGGGTGAGCTCCCCACCTGGAGGGCCTGGGCCCTGTCCCAAGGCGGCCCAGAGCCCAGGGCCAGAGAGCCCAGCTCGACGGGGACACACGGGAGCTGGAGCTGGAGCTTAAGTGCATTTATTCCTGTACAAATCATTACAAAACCAAGTCTGGGGGAGTCACCAGCCCCCACTCCCCACCCCATGTGCAATGGCTTGTGCCGGCCTCCTCCTCCTCTACCTGGCCCCTCCCATTCCGCAGCCTCCTCCAGGAAGCCCTCTGGTCTTCCCTTCCAGGCTTCAGAAGAGCAAGGGGCAAACCCACCCCGCTGAGGCCCAGCAATAAAGTGCCTGATACAGAACGAGGGGGGACAGGACCCTGGCGACACAGCTCCCGGCCCCCCCAGAGAGCTTTCCCAGGCCCAGCTGGAGGGAGACTCAGGTGACTCCAGCAGCTGCAGGCAAAGGGGCTGCTTGAAACCTCAGTTGGGCTGGGGTCCCCCCTGTCTCAGCCCCAAAGGCTCCTCCAACAGGTGGACAGCCTCACCGGGGAGAGTTTGCACAAAAATACCCTCATCTCCAGGAAGAGGTGGGGAAGGGGACCCCAGGCCCTAGGGAGCTGAGACCCCCAGCAAGGGGTAGTGGCCGGCGGGGCCCAGTGTTATGGAGGACGGACCCAAGGCAGTAGTGGGAGAGGTGGGAGGGGGTCGAAGACTCCACTTAGAACCTGACACGGGCAGAAGGATGCCAGAGAGGGGGACAAGGGATTGTCCAAGGCCACTCAGGGCAGAGCCAAGACTGACACCGGCCCCCCACCTCCAGGACCCTCCAGCCCCCAACTGCCCCAGCCTGTGACCTCCATTCACCTCCCACTCCTCATGCAACCTTTCTTTGTGGCTCCGGGAAGTGAGGGGCCAACACCAAGTTCCCAGGTCCTTGGAACAAGACCCCACTGTCCCAGCCAATAGGAAATGATTTGGGGACCATCCTGAGGCTCTGAACCAAGGCCTCATGGGAAAGGACATGTCCTTGGCCTCCTATTACTCAGAAATACCCTGATTGACTATGCTCAGACCCTGATTGAACACGTTTCCTGACACCCCTGATTAAGCACACAGAAGCCCAAATCCCTGAAGGCCAGGAGGTCTCCCAGGCCCTGACCGGCTGGAGGACACACCCTCTTCAAGGCCCTGATTGGCCAGAAGACACTCCAGCCAGCCTTCATGGGCCAGGAGATGGCCCTCGGTCGAGTGGCTGGGCCAAGAGCCACTTCTCCGGTGTCCCTGGTGAGGGTCACAGGCAGGGCGGCCTAGGTCCAGGAGGGATGGGAGAAGGTGATCCCGTACAGCTGGGCCCAGGACGAGAAGACCCTCTTCTCGGTGATGAAGCGGTGGTGGTTGCCCTTGCGGCTGTGCTCATTCTGCACGTAGGTGACACACTCGTCTGGCCCCTTGGGCTCATAGTAGTGGTAGGGCATGCGCTGCAGGCGGGACCGCTGGCTGGGGCAGAGCAGAGGTGTCTGTGAGGGCAGGGTGGGCACTGGCGGGGCCCTTGCCCTTTCCCGCCCCTGACCTGCCGTAGGACCTTAGTGGGGAAATACCTGCCCCTCCCTGGGCCTCAGTTTCCCCATCTGTAAAATGGGTATAGGGTGGACTAGGTTTTTTGACTTCCAAACTTCGTTTTTAATGCTGTGGATCTTTTCATGTCCCTGAGAGGGTGGCAAAGCCGGGTAGAGGTAAGGGCTCTGGAACTTGACCCCCACCCTTTACTATTTGTGGGACCTGAGACCACTCACAAAACAACTTTCCTCATCTATGAAATAGGGAGAATAACATACCTATCCCTTAGAACCACTGTGACGAGTGAATAATAAATATGGTCACGCTTGGGGCATGGTCAGCACTCAGTCAAGAACAGCTGTCACCTCTTGGGCTTTGCATATAGTAATAATAATAATGATAGTTATTATTAATACACAAACTCTGGACTGGCTGAGGTGTGTGTGTGGGGGGCGGGGGGGTTGGCGCTGAGGCAGCTCTAAGGAGCCCACGTCTCTGCAGAGAGCCCGAATACCATCAAACAGAGAATCTCAAAGGCCCCCCAGCCCAGGTTTCGGGCCCCCGGCTCCATCCCATGGCAGTGGCTAGCATTGTCCTGGAGGGGCTCACCTGCAGTAGTCGGGGGGGACCATGCCATAGACGTGCACATGGTCACACAACTCCACCGCGATCACCATGGTGAACCAGCCCGTGCTCAACCACGAGTGGGACTTTTCCCTGGGGGCAGAGAGGGAGCGTGATGAGGGGCAGGCAGGCAGGGGTGGGGCGGGCAGGGAGGAACAGCCAACCACCCAGTTTCACAGAACTCATCCCCCTACTTCAGTCACCCCCATCCAGCCCACTGGGGGAGCACGGGTTTGCTGGCAGGGGGGCTGTCTGGGGAGAGGTGAGGGGTGTGGAGAGAGCTCCTTTGAGGGAAAGAGTAGGAACAAGGCATGCTGGGAATAAACTTCTGAGGACACTGGTCAGGCCTGGGTAGGCCAGGAGTGACCATGACCACAGAGCATGCTAGCCGCAGCTGTGCCCATGCCAGGAGCAGACTCCCATGGGGAGACGAAACAGAGACAGTCATGCTGGAGGGACAAGTTCAGAGCAAGGCATGAAGAAGTAGCTAAGAGCCTAGAGCCGCAGTTTGCCGAGCCGCAGTTTGCTGACCACTGGCCTAGAGCCATGCTGTCCACTACAGTGGCCACATGTGGGCACGTGTGAGCACTTGACTCGGGGTTGAGATGTGCTGTGAGTGTAAAACACACACTGGATTTCTTAGTGTGAAAAAAGAATGTGGAACGTGTTGCTGATGATGTTTTATACTGATTACATGCGAAGCTAAAAAATATTTTGCATCTACTTGGTTGAAGGTGGTTCTTTGAAAAGAAAATAAACCTCTCGCAAGGCTGACAAAAAAGAAGAGAGAAAAGACACAAATTACCAATATCAAAATAAAAGAGAACATCATCATAGACCCTGAAAACTTTAAAATAATAAGAAAACCACAAAAAACAACCACATACGTGACAACTTTCATTGGTTCTCAACCTTCCTAATGCCGCGACCCTTTAATACAGTTCCTCATGTTGTGGTGACCCCCAACCATAAAATTATTTTCGTTGCTACTTCATAACTTTAATGTTGCTACTGTTATGAATCGTAATGTAAATATCTGATATGCAGGATGTATTTTCAGGGGTCGCGACCCACAGGTTGAGAACCGCTGACTTAGATGAAATGGGCTGATTTCTCGAAAACACAAACCAAAACTCACCGAAGATGAAATAAGTAACCTGAATATCCTATAACTATTAAGGAAACTGAATTCATAGTTTAAAATCTTCTGGGGGAAAAAAACAAAACAAAACACTGCTCCAAGCCCAGATAGTCTCACTGGCCAATTCTATCAAACATTTAAATAAGCAATGACACCAATTCTACACCATCTTTTCTGAAAAATAGAAGAGGAAACATTTCCCAATGCATTTATGAGGCCAGCATTACCCTGATACCAAGATCAGGCAAAGATAGTACAAAATAAACCACAGACCAATATCTCTCATGTACGCAGATACAAAAATCTCAACAAAGTATTAGCAAATCCTATCCAGCAATATGTAAAAATAATAATACACCACTACCAGCTGGAGTTTATTCCAGAAACCAAGGCTAACTCAACATTTAAAAATCAGTCAATATAGTCCACCATATTAACAGTCTTAAAAACAAAACAAAACTAGTCTTTTTTTAAAAAAGTCTTGATTGATGCAGAAAAGTGTTTGATAAAATTCAATATCCAGTACTGATAAAAACAAACAAACAAACAAACAAACAAAAAAAACTCTTAGGAAACTAATATGCGAAGGGAATTTCCTCAACCTAATACTTGGCTGCACCTGTCCTTGCCTGTCTCACCCTGGAAGAGGTGAATATAGGTTCAAAACCCCATAGCCAGCTTCATATTCAATGATGAAAGACTAAACGCTTTTCCTCTGAGACTGGGACTAAAGCAAGATGTCTACTCTCGTCACTTCCAATACATTTCAACGTTGTACTGAAAGTTCCTAGCCAGTGCAATAAGGCAAGAAAAAGAAATGAGGCACACAGGTTAGAAAGGAAGGAGTAAAACTGTCCAATAAGTAAAGTTTAGCAGGATTACAGGATATAAGGTCACCACACAAAAATCATATTTCTAAATATTAGCAAGAATAATTGGGAACCAACATTTTAAAAAATATCATTTATGTTAGTTCCAAAATTTTAAATATTTAGGTATAAATCAAATAAAATATGTACAGGATCTATATGTTGGACATATTGAGTTAAATAAAATATATTGAAAATAATTTCAGCCACAGCTGGTTTTCTCAGTGGTTAGAGTGTTGGCCCATGGACTGAAGGGTCTCGGGTTTGATTCATGGTCAAGGGTATATATCTTGGTTGCAGGTTCGATCCCTGACCCAGTCGGGGCACGTGTGGGAGGCAACCACTCAATGTGTCTCTCTCATATTGATGTTTTTTCCTCTCTCTCCCCTTTCTCCCTCCCTTCCACTCTCTCTCTAAAGATCAATGGAAAAAATATCCTCAGATGAGGCTCAAAAAAAATAGTAATAATAGTTTCACCTGTTTCTTTTTACCTTTTTAGTGTGGTTACTATAAAAATTTTAATTATGTATGTGACTTGCATTATATTTCTATTGGATGGCACTAGCCTAGCTTACCTAAAGCAGGACTGGAAATGATGTATATTTAGAATAGAGCATGCTGGGAGCATCGGTGTGCCTAAAGCAAGAAGTGCCAGGAATAGCCAATACTTTCCAGGAGGCACGCTCCGGGGAGCTCTCCTAGAAAGATGCTAGAAATGACTGTGCAATCTTAGAGAAGAGCATGCTGGGAACCCTTCTTCCCTCAGAGCAGTGAGTGCTGGGAGAAAGCCCTCCTGGGAAGATGGGGTCATGCAGAGCATGTTGGAAATGACTGGGGTTAAACAGGAAGAGAACTCCCCCAGAAAACCTGACCAGAGGTGGCCGAGAAGTGACCACACCCTCAGAGCAGTGCTTGCTGGGAGCGACAGGCCCTCTGCACAGAGCATGCTGACGAAGAGCAGAGGGCTGGCCAGAGGGGGCAGGCAGAAGGCTGGTACCTGTCCTTGCCTGTCTCACCCCGGAAGAGGTCATCAAATTGGCGCATGCGGCCGGGAGAGACGGCGTAGGCCTCCATGTTGGGGAACACCAGGCCTGCCCTCTGGATGATGCGCACAAGGCTGCCCTGGGGCTTCTGCATCTTGTTCGGGGGCCCCCAGAAGATGAACACGGTTTCGGGGGTCCGGTTGACAAACTCCTGGGGCCTCTTCAGGACACGGTAAACACTGGAATGGGCCACCACGCGGAAGGTGGTCTTGTTGCCCACATCTGCGGAGTAGCCCGTGGTGGGCGCGTCATTCATGCGGATTGTGCACTCGGCCCGTTCAATCTCAGGACCCAGCTTGGTGCCCAGCAGGTGGCTGGAGCTGGTGACAATCACACACTGGTGGCACCGGGAGGGCAGTGTCTGGGGGAGCAAGGAAAGTCAACACTTGTCACAACCACTCTCTGTGCCAGGCCCTGGGCTCTGTACAGTGAGGCCTCCAGGAGGCCAAAATAATTATGCCCATTTTAAAGACAGAGAAACTGACGCCCATTCATTCAACAAACGTTCATAGCAAGCTGGCTAATGGTCAAGTACGCAGGACAGAGCAACCAGCAAAAGAGACCCCACTCCTGCCTTCGAGAACTCATGGTTGGCCTGGCCGGTGTGGCTCAGTGGTTGAGCATCCACCCACAAACCAGGAGATCATGGTTTGATTCCCGGTCAGGGCACATATCTAGGTTGCAGGCTCGATCCCCAGTAGGGGGTGTGCAGGAGGCAGCTGGTCCATGATTTTCACTCATCATTGTTTCTATCTCTCTCTCTCCCTCTCCCTTCCTCTCTGAACCAGAGCCTTGACTCCCATGGCCAACTCTTTCCTTTAGGAGGGATGGCGAGAGTGGAGAGAAAAAGAGGAGGGAGCAGGGGTGGTAGGCAATGGGGAGGACCACTCCCAGGGAGTTCCCCAAAGTAGCTGCCCTACCTTGTTGCCCAGAATGGGGACATAGCCATCGGTGATGCTCCACTTCTTGAGGTTGATAGGCCTGCGACTGCGGCCGCGCAGGGAGCCATAATGGAAGACCTCGTTGGCACTGTTGGAGCTGTAGAGGATGAGGATGGTGATGAGAGCAAAGAGGATCACGAACACTGCTGACCGCTGCTCCTGAGAGGGGAGAGGACTGGTGAGGTCCCAGCGACCGTGCAGGCTTGGCGCCCTGCCTCATTACCACCTGCAACACCTGGCTAACGCCTGCTCTTCACCCCAAACACTACCTCCTCCAGGAAGGCCTCCCACAACCCCCTGAGCACTGATCACGCTGCCGTGAGTTCCGCGGCTGGGACTGGGTCAGTCTCGCTCCCCACTGTTTCCCAGCTGTCAGGGTGGGGACCGGAGCATAGAAGGTTCTCAGAAGGAGGGTCTGCCGGATTGGACTGTATGTGGGTGTCAGAAGGCTTCCTCCAGCTGGGAGACAGGTGGGATAGTCCAATGAGAGGACCCAGGCCTTCCCCACACAGCAACTCTCCATACATGTTCATCGTTCCTTTACCCCTGGAGGGGATCTGCTCAGGGATTGGGCTGCCTGGGTAGAGAGTGCACCACCATGGGGATGACAGGGCAGGAACGTCATATCCAAATCGCCCACTGGAAGCTGTCTGTGCGGGTCTGCAAGGCTCGCTGAGCCTGTGGAACGCTCTGTGCTGGGTGTCCGTGTATTGTTTCTCAGCTCCAAGTTCACCCTTTTTGGCAGCTCTGTGAGAATGGATCTGGGCTCTTGGTTTTTTCCTGCCAGCTAACTGCATGTTAAGCTTTGTCGGTAGAGGGCGCGGGAGAGACACTGCAGGAAGAAAGGCCTTGACTTCCTGCTTCTGATGCTCTGGCTTCTTAGGCACATGCTTATCTCCAGCGCCCAACGCCCGCTGGGAAGCCAGCACCCAGCAGATTCCTCCAGAACCTGCAGTACCTGCCCTCAGGCAGTTTTGACCCTGCTGTGATCACAACCTCTCCAGAGTGGAGCTCAGTCACCCACCACCTGCAACATCCAGAGACCAGCAGCTCCCTCCCTGGAGCAGTTCTGCCTGGAGGCTGGGTGCCTCCTGGGTGGACTTGTGATAACGTCACCAGTGGGCACCACACTGAGTTCTCGGCCATCCAGCGGCCCATAGTGTGCCCTCCCCAGGAGGCCTGGATCTCAGCCCTGGGGCTGGTGGCTGCTCCTTGTACCTGCTATTCCTGTATTCCTTAGAGTTCCAATCCCTCATTACTCCTGCCCGATTATAGTTAATAACTCTTTACATTAAACTTGCCCTGTTCAAATTACTATGTGGGTTCTCTCTGCCGACTGGACCCAGACTGATACGCCCACATCACCCTGCCCCCAACCCTCAGGCTCTGCTGCAGTGGATTTCGGAAGGGGGTATGCAGGACCAGGCAGATAGCAGGTGCTCAGGAAAGCATGAATGAGTGGATGATGGGACACCCTCAGAAGGATGCTCACAACATTCTGTCACCTTTGACTGACCTCTGCCCCCTCCTCCAGACTCCCACTCACCTCTACCTCCCAGCCCGACCCCTGCACAGCATTCCAAGTCACCTTGGACCTGGGC
>NW_005871445.1:159394-162022 GCF_000147115.1 Myotis lucifugus | reverse complement strand
TCATCTCTCTCCGGCGTCTGCTGAGGGGCAGGAGCGAGAAAAGGGAGCACGTGGCCAGGGGGCAGGGATGTGGGCCTCACACCTGCGAGTCACCAAGAAAAGGGTTATGGCCCTGAGTGCCCTCCCGGAGGTCCAGCTGGTCAAAGGCTGCACCTTCCCTACCACCCCTGCCAGCTCTCCTATCTCCCCATGACTTCAAGACTCAGGGCTGTATCCATTTGCAGATGGAGACACTACAGCCCAAAAAGGGCAGAAACTGCTTGAGGTCACAGGGCCGCGTGGTGGCAGAACCCCGCCTCTCTCCCTGCCTGTTCCTCCCTTCTACGCTGCCCTCTCAGCAGGGTCCTCTCCTTACCCTGGCTCTCCTAGGCAGCTGGCTCCCATGCTGGGGGCCTGCCCCCCATCCAGCAGAAACCCCTACTCTAAACCCTGCTTCAGGTCCCGGGGCCTTGGAATAAAGCAACATCTCTTGTGGGTCCCAAACTCCTCTGCACCCGCACCCTTCCAGGTCCTGCATAAACTGTCTGCAACACCCGCCAGCACCCTGCTCACGCCCACTCATCCTCCAAGCCCAAGATGGGCCCGGAACTTCCCCTAGTGTCACCTCCCCAGTAGGCTGAGAGCTCTCACAGATCCGCACTCACATCCGCTGCGGTGCCGCCAGAGCCCTGAGATGGGTGCCAGAGGATGGCTGAATGATTTCATTCATTAACGGGAAGATCTTAGGGGTTAAGGACACAGACTCATCTGTCAAATGGCGACAATCACTGCCCCACCCTGAGGGTGTGTGGGATCCTCAGGGGACAAGGCACCCTTGGGCAGCCCTTGCTTCCTGCCCCCGCCTCAGAGGCCTCTGCTGCGAGGGAACACGCCCAGGTCTGCTCCTCGCTCCCCCACCGGCACCCAGCCCCTCCTTGCAGGACCCAGATCTCAATGTCCCCACCTGTCAAACGGAAACAAGTACTTGTGTCCAGCCGCCTCCAGCTGATTCAAGTCCAGACGGCTCTGAGGTTAGCAGAGTGCAAAGGGAGAAGCTGGGGGCTCGGGGATCCCCAGCTCCGGCCTCCCTGCCACGGCCTCCCAGCTCCCGCCACCATCTCCGCCCCCTGACCTAGCTGCTGTTTACTCCTACACCGCCACCAGGAATAGCCAGAGAACCTCCGGCCAAACACACACACACGATGCTCCTGATTGGCTAAGCCCTGACTCCGCCCACCACCTAACCCGGCCCTCGATCTGCCACGCCCCCTCCGACCCCCCACCCCCGCCAGCCTCTGGGGCCGGGTTTCAGGTTTCGGGGTTTCTCCCAGGCCGGCCCTCAGAGCCAGCCAGGGAGGCCCAGGGACTCTCACCAGGTACAGATCAGGAAACGGAGGCCATCAGAAGGGAAGAGTGGCCTGTCTTTCGACTCAGAGCCCATTAGAGCAAAAGGTGGGAGCCCAGAATTCCAGGGTCGCCCCCATCAGTCCAGTCGCCCCTGGCATTCCAGGCCCTGAATGGCCTCTGCGCTGAGCCTCCTCCCTCACTATCCTTTCCTTCAGATGCCCCTTGCTCCAGACACTCTAGAGCACTCCAGTTCCCAGACGCACCCCCCCTCCCCCAATTTTCCCACCTTGGCCTGAGCAGTGCCCTCAGCCAGGACCATGGTCCCCTGGTCAGCCCCGTCACAATCCTGCTCTGGAGGAGGCCATGGTCAATACAGCATCTCAGGTTCAAGTGTGAATCCCGGTTCCACCACTTACTGGCTGCGAGGCCTTAGGGCAAGCCATGTACCTCTCTGAGCCTCCGTTTCCTCATCTGTGAAATGGGAGGAATAAGAGCAGGTAACTCAAGGGGATGTTGGGAGGATTCAAGCCCGTGTGGCCAGGGAAGCACGGGGTTGGCAGGGGCCGGGTCCGTGCCAGCGGCTGTTCGGCCGGTGGTGATTCATTGCTCAAGGCCTGGCTCCCCGAGTTTGTCAGCAAAACATTCCCTCTCCTCGGACCCCTGGCCCAGCGACTTCACTCTCATAACAGGAATGTATACAGGAGCCAGCGAAGCTCAGTCTTCCGGGCAACACTGCAGGGTAGGGGCTCTCCCTCCCCAATTCAGAGATGAGACTGGGGTTCAGGGAGGCAAAGTGCCTGGCCGGGCTGTCGGAGCCTTGTTTCTGGGTACCAGCCCAGGGCTGCGTTGGACGGGATCTCCCTCAAGGATACCCAGGGCTGGAATGGGCCAGAGGCCCCGAGTGTGTGCCCAGCTCCGTGTGCCCAGCTCCGGCCTGGACCGGGAGGCCTGCTGGGGAGCGACTGGCTGGGGCTGGGAAGCGGCCGCCCGGAGCACGGGCCGGAGCGTGGACTCTGACCCAAGGCGGGCCCTGCAGGAGGGCTGCGTCCTCAGGGTGAGAGCGGGGACCACACCCGGCCCTCTCTCTGGGGGCTTTGCCTGCCCAGCTTGGGGAGTCCTCCCCCAGGGTCGGGGCGCCCCCACGAGCAGCGTGGGAGGAGGGCTCCGAGGAGAAGGGGGAGGGGCAGCTAATTCCGGGTCGGGGGAGCGCCGTGCCCGTGGGTCCACCTGGGGTGGGGGCGACTCATCCTCTGCACCCCCTTGGCGCTGACCCACCAACTCCCGCACTCCGGGGGGTCCAGA
>NW_005871445.1:157848-159189 GCF_000147115.1 Myotis lucifugus | reverse complement strand
TGTCTTCCCAGTTTGCAAGCCCCAAGACTCTTGAATAACCAATTTTTACCACTTATTTCTAGCCAAAGCCTCCAAACTCCTTTTGAGTTCGCCCGGCAGCCCAAGAACAATAACAACCACTTCAGTAACAACGAGGATCAGAAAACATCAGCTCCCACGCGTCACGTGCTTTCTCCTGTGACAGCACTTTGCGAACAAACCCCCTGAATCCTTCAAGCAGCCTGTGAGCCGGGCGCTGCCGGTACCACCACTCTCAGGAGAAGCGAGGCTGAGTGTGCACGGGGCCCGGGGTGACTAACCACAAGCCGTTCCGCTCCGCAGCCCCAGGCCTGCCCTCGCCCGTGGCGGGGACTTCTCGGATGGGTGGCTGTGGTCACTTCTGCGGTGCCCCCACCCCTGAGCCGCTCCCCATGGCCTCTGTTTCCGCCCTTCCTGCCCCAGGGTGGGGATCCCAGGCGTGACCTCCCTTCTTGCGCTCAGCAATCTGTGCAGTTAGGATTTTCCCCTCCCACAGGTCCCGGAAAGAGTCCTCAGAGACCTCAGCTGCCACCCTCGCTCTCACTTTACAGAGACGGAAACCAGGACCCATCGAGGGAACAGGACTTGCCCCAAACTCCCCACTGGGTTCTGGGCGGAGCCAGGGGAGGAGCCGCTCTAGTCAGGTTGCTAACTTACTTACTAAAGTCAAGTAGGTTGAGGTTTGAGGAAATGGTTCTATTCTTGCTTTACTGGGAATTTAAGCTTTTAAGTCCTGCATCAATGCCTGTACATCCACGGAACCTCCAGACAGCCCTCAGCTTGTGCCCCGAAGGATAAGGAAAGGATGGCCATGGACCCAGACCACCCGACGCCCAGAGGCCATGGACTGCAGCCTCTCCCTCCAAAGAGGCGGGAGAGCCGCTGGGCGAGGGCCTGCACACAGCAGCTGCTCCACAGCTCTCGTTCCCAAGCCCTGGGCGGTGCCTGGTTCTTCGGGGGCAGAGATGGGAGCCGGCAGACTGGCCCAGGTGCCCTGGACCTGGGTGCGGACCAGAACCTGCCAGAACCAAGTCCCTTTCCTCTCCTGGCGAGAGGTTTGGTGAGAGTTGCTGGCCTGGCCCCACGTTCCTACCTGGACAGAGGCTCCTTAGGACACCTCCAGGCTGTGAGGCTCACCTGGCTTCCCCTCTGGCCCCAGGAGGAGGAAGTAGAGGTCCCAGCTGGCCTGCTGAGGGGACAAAGGAGCCAGGATGTGGACAGAGGCCCGAAGAGGGGCTGCACACCAGGGTGCTCCCACCACACTCCTCAGAGCTGGGAGGCTCCTGCCCCAACTCACCCCCGGAAGCTGCAGGAGCTGCAGTG
>NW_005871445.1:134186-157091 GCF_000147115.1 Myotis lucifugus | reverse complement strand
TCTCTGGAAGATTTTAAGGGGGACCTCCTGCCGTATTTCCCCTGGGGAGGGGATCCGCGTGGGACGGGTGGGTGCTACCTTCACTCTCTGCTTTATAAACTTCCAGGTCGTTTGCATTGGGCTAAGTTGATGAGTTTAATATCACTTTGTTTTGATTAAAACAAAAGGGGGTGGGGCAAGGTCCAGCGTCCAGGCTCTGGAGACATGGCCACTAGGCAGTGGGCACAAGAGGGGAAGGCCAAGGGTTCAAAGGCTTCCTGCCCCTCTGGTGTCACTTCCAACTGCTTCCTGAGCCGCAGCCCATCCCTGGCCCTGCTTGGCTGCCTGCCGGCATGGAAAACCACAGAGCAGGGGCCAGGGCCGGCAGGCAGGAAGCCTGATGAACCGACCGCTGGGGCTCAGGAAAGGGGGACCCCCTTGCCAGAGGTCCCCCGGCAGGCTGGAGGCTGGCTAGGGTGGGGCATCCTGTGGTCAGCCCTTCTCCCTGACCCAGGCCAATGGCCTCTGGAAATGAGGGTGCAGCAGCCCAGCTCCTGGACCAAATCCGGACCTGGAGCTCCCCCCTCAGGCCTGTCATGTCTCGGGGCCCAGACTCATGCCTAGAGGCTCTGTGGTGGGGGCTGGCTCACCATTCCCGGGCCTTGAGGAATAGAGTGAAGAAATAAATGGAGCCACTCTAGTCAGGCTGCTAAATTACTGAAATCAAGTAGGTTGAGGTATGAGGAAATGATTCTATTCTTGCTTTTACTGGGAATGTAAGCGTTTAAGTCCTGCATCAATGCCTGTACATACACGGAGCCTCCAGACAGCCCTCTGCTTGTGCCCCGAAGGATAAGGAAAGGATGGCCATGGACCCAGACCGGCATGGTGAGCGCCAGTCACAGATCACACCTGGCACCTGCCAGCGCTGAGATGCAGGAGTGCTTCCTCTCCGGAGTGGGCTTGTTACTGAAGGACCCTCAGCTTTCCTTCCTTCCTCGGAACAATCTGGCTATGGCCTAACTGTCTTCCCAGTTTGCAAGCCCCAAGACTCTTGAATAACCAATTTTTACCACTTATTTCTAGCCAAAGCCTCCAAACTCTTTTTGAGTTCGCCCGGCAGCCCAAGAACAATAACAACCACTTCAGTAACGACGAGGATCAGAAAACATCAGCTCCCACGCGTCACGTGCTTTCTCCTGTGACAGCACTTTGCGAACAAACCCCCTGAATCCTTCAAGCAGCCTGTGAGCCGGGCGCTGCCGGTACCACCACTCTCAGGAGAAGCGAGGCTGAGTGTGCACGGGGCCCGGGGTGACTAACCACAAGCCGTTCCGCTCCGCAGCCCCAGGCCTGCCCTCGCCCGTGGCGGGGACTTCTCGGATGGGTGGCTGTGGTCACTTCTGCGGTGCCCCCACCCCTGAGCCGCTCCCCATGGCCTCTGTTTCCGCCCTTCCTGCCCCAGGGTGGGGATCCCAGGCGTGACCTCCCTTCTTGCGCTCAGCAATCTGTGCAGTTAGGATTTTCCCCTCCCACAGGTCCCGGAAAGAGTCCTCAGAGACCTCAGCTGCCACCCTCGCTCTCACTTTACAGAGACGGAAACCAGGACCCATCGAGGGAACAGGACTTGCCCCAAACTCCCCACTGGGTTCTGGGCGGAGCCAGGGGAGGAGCCGCTCTAGTCAGGTTGCTAACTTACTTACTAAAGTCAAGTAGGTTGAGGTTTGAGGAAATGGTTCTATTCTTGCTTTACTGGGAATTTAAGCTTTTAAGTCCTGCATCAATGCCTGTACATCCACAGAACCTCCAGACAGCCCTCAGCTTGTGCCCCGAAGGATAAGGAAAGGATGGCCATGGACCCAGACCACCCGACGCCCAGAGGCCGGGGACTGCAGCCTCTCCCTCCAAAGAGGCGGGAGAGCCGCTGGGCGAGGGCCTGCACACAGCAGCTGCTCCACAGCTCTCGTTCCCAAGCCCTGGGCGGTGCCTGGTTCTTCGGGGGCAGAGATGGGAGCCGGCAGACTGGCCCAGGTGCCCTGGACCTGGGTGCGGACCAGAACCTGCCAGAACCAAGTCCCTTTCCTCTCCTGGCGAGAGGTTTGGTGAGAGTTGCTGGCCTGGCCCCACGTTCCTACCTGGACAGAGGCTCCTTAGGACACCTCCAGGCTGTGATGCTCACCTGGCTTCCCCTCTGGCCCCAGGAGGAGGAAGTAGAGGTCCCAGCTGGCCTGCTGAGGGGACAAAGGAGCCAGGATGTGGACAGAGGCCCGAAGAGGGGCTGCACACCAGGGTGCTCCCACCACACTCCTCAGAGCTGGGAGGCTCCTGCCCCAACTCACCCCCGGAAGCTGCAGGAGCTGCAGTGGAGAGAAGGGGGTCCCCCACGAGCCCTCTGCAGGCCGGCCAGGAGCCACCAGGAAGAAGTGTTCCTGGAGGAAGTAGCTGGGGTGGCTCCTGCCAGGTCACAAAGCCCAGAAATACATGTTACTTGGACCAACCCAGCAATAAACACCCGCCTGGTGGCAGGGCCAGGACAGAGGCACCTCTGTCCCTGCACCCGAGGGTGAAGCCAGTGTATTCCAGGGAAGGGAGTGGGAGGAGGCGACCGCCTGGGCGGGGCGTCAGTTTGAGTCCATCAGGACCAGCGGCCCTGGGCCCTGGAGCCCAAGGACGAGGCTGTGAGCAGGGGGATTGATGGCAGTGGGGGTCCTCACACCCATCTGTCACCGCCAAGGACGATGGGTGAGCAAGGCGACCCTCACCTATCGAGTGTCAGCCCTGGGACAGCCACCTCCCTGAATTCATACTGTGAGGGAAGGACGGCTTTTGTACGTCGGGCTCAGCTCTCAGGCCCAGAAAGAGGCACTAATCCGCCAGGTTCCCACGGTGGGAAGCAGTGCCAGAATGAGGTAGGTCTGGCTCCAGAGGCCTCCCTAGACGCCCAGTTCCTCCACCAGCCCCCTGCCCGCCAGGCCACACACCCCTTCCTGCTGCCCGACACCTGCCCAGACCCCACCGCTGCCAGCCCAGCAGCTGTGGTCCAGCTGCCAGCCTGCCTCCTCTCCCCCAGCTCAGGGCTCTCTGCCCTCCGCCCTCCTCCCCCGCTTGCAGGGCCTTCTGGGCCTGCCGGGCACCGGGCAGGGGGAGGCAGGCACCAAGGGCCAGATGCCAGGCCTGCAGCCTCTCTTGAGAAGGTCACCCACACTCCCTCGCACAACCAGCTGCAGAATGTGTGGGGCCCAGTACAAAACGAAAACATGCCGCTCCTTGTTAAAAACACACACAACTCAGTAGAACTTCAGGTCGGCACCAGCAGCTAAACCAGCGTAGGGCCCTCCGGGTCCCATCCCCATGAGGAGGCGACTCCTGGAACTGAAGCTGGAGCCCCGGGCTCCATCCCAGCCGGTCCTCCATTAGCCAGTCTCCTGGTCTCCGATGAAGGAAGGTGGGAGGGAGGGAGGGAGGGAGGGAGGGAGGGGTGTGAAGCCCTGTGGCTCCTCCCAGCCCCTTGGTTCAGGGCCCAGACGTCGGGCTCAGCTCTCAGACCCGGGGCTCCATCCTGGCTTCACCTGCTCTGTGAAGGGGGCTCCCAGGGCCCCTCTGCCCGGTGGCTGCACGCCCTTGCTGGCTGTTTGCTGGCGGGCAGGCTCTTGCCACATCCCAGGTGAGGGGAGTGAAGCTCAGAGAAGGCAAGCGTCAGGCCTGCCCCCTCCCCCCCCCCCAGCCTTCCTTTCTTGCAGTGTAACCAACCCCAGTTAATAGGGAATTTAACTGGCACGTCCTTGGAATGTGACCCTGGACCAGGGGTGTGGCGTGGGGTAGAGGAATTTCCTTCCCACCCTGAGGCGTTTCCTTCCAGGCCCGACTGTCCACCCTCTGCCCACTGGGTGCAGGCGGGCGCCCCAGGGAAGCCTCTGAGTCGGGACAGGCCAGCCTCTCTGACCTGGTGGGGAAGGGGCAGGCTCTTGGGGAAGCAACTCGCAGGCAGATTAAAGGGCCAGAAGCCCAGCCAGCTGTGGGTTTGGGGAGGGGCCCAGGACCGGCCTGCCCTCCGGTCCACAGGTTATGGGATTGTGGCCGGGCGAGGAGCCCCGCTTCTTACCCCCAGACACATAACCACACTGCAGACAGGGTTCCAGAAAACACGTTTACCCGTACACTCGAGGTGGCCCTGGCAGGTCACAGTTCAAAGGCCCCTTCACCCAACAAACACCAAGCTCTGGGCTGCCCTGACCGGGGCAACCAGCTTGGGAAGTGTGGCACCAAAGGTGGTGGAGGGGGAGTGTAGAGAGGAAGGGCCCGGGCTGGTACAAGGTTGAAGGTCACGAAGCTGGTGAGTGGGGGACCATCAGCCCTGGGAGCAAAGGCCACTGGACAGACACTGAGGTGGGATGAACCCCAAAGTTAAGATTCAGATTATTTCCCGGCCGGCGTGGCTCAGGGGTTGAGTGTTGACCTATGAACCAGGAGGTCATGGTTATGCCCAGGTTGCGGGCTCGATCCCCAGTGTGGGGCGTGCAGGAGGCAGCTGATCAATGATCCTCTCTCATCATTGATGTTTCTCTCTCTCTCTCTCCCTCTCCCTTCCTCTCTGAAATCAATAAAAAATATTAAAAATAAAAAAAGGTTCAGCTTATTCAGGGAGTGGGGGTGGGAGGAGTGTACACAGGTCACCATGGCCCCCTCTTCTCCCCTTCAAGTCTGGAGGCCCGATGGGGCTCCAGGTGTCCCCACGGCAGGGCAGGAAGGAGCCGTAGGTCCACCCGGCATGTGGCAGAGGCAGGATCCATAAATTAAAGGTTTTGGTTGAGTGAATGGAACGGAGGCCTGGCACAGGCGGTGCGGCCGGCTGGGCAGCGGCGCTACTGGGTCCGCCAGGACGGGTGGGCGAACACGATGGGCCTCTTCTTGGCCCAGCGGGAGAACACGGCCTTCTCGGTGATGAAGCGGTGGGCGCTGCGGGGCGCCTGCTCGTGTGCCAGGTACATCTGACACTCGTCTAGCCGGCCCTTCTCGAAGTAGTGGTAAGGCACTGAGGGGTGGCTCTTTTCCCTGTGGGTGGGGAACAGGGACAGGTGTGGGCACCAGGGCTCTCCAGCCTCCTGCCAGACCCCGCACTGACCTCGGCCACCCTCACCAGGTACTCCAGGCTCCCGGGGTCCCATTCCTGTCCCAGGGCAGGCCGGGACAGACGGAGGAGGAGGAGGAGGAGGAGGAGGAGGAGGAGGAGGAGGAGGAGGAGGAGGAGCAGGGCAGGAGGAGCAGGGCAGCGTATGCATCCCAAAGGCCAGCATTTGATCCCCAGCTCCGCCTCTTGCAAGCTGGCTGGCTAGAGGGCAGAGGCGTACCCTATAAGCCTCCATAAGCCATCTGTAAAATGGGAACGGTGATATCCACCTTGCATGCTGAGTCCACAGGTCAAAAAGACGAAGCCTACAGCCCAGCTGGCGTGGCTCAGTGGTTGAGCATCGACGTATGTACCAGGAGGTCACGGTTCAATTCCCAGTCAGGGCATATGCCCGGCTGTGGGCTCAGTCCCCAGTGTGGGGTGTGCAGGAGGCAGCTGATCCATGATTCTCTCTCTCATCATTAATGTTTCTATCTCTCTCTCTCTCCCTCTCCCTTCCTCTCTGAAATATATTTTAAAATAATAATAAAATCAAATCAATGAAAACATATTTTTAAAAGAGTTGACGACTACGAAGTGCCTTGCTGGTGCTAGGCTCCTGGTAAGGAACCCCATGCCCTGTGACACCCACCCACCTACTCGTTGGCATCATGCCCGTAGGTGTTCTGCCCAGGTGCCTCGGCAGAGGGCACACAGGCTCCTGCCAACTCACCCACGTGCTCAACAAATAAGTTCCAAAGAGAAGAGAGGGTGAAAGCATGGGACCTTCTCTGGACTTATTAGTCACAATAGTACTGAAACAGAATGATATCTAAGGTAAAAACTCGGACGTAATATGTCACGTACATGCACTCGGCCCCAATGTTGCAATAAGTACTTCTATAAGTTATTCTCTCTGGAAATGTTTGCATCACCTTCTGAAGAAGGTGTGATTGTTTTCTCTCTCACAATAAGGGAATGGAGGTGCTGGGAGGTGGCGTGTCTGGCCTAAGGCCACACGGGCAGAGTGGAGATTGGCATCGAGCCAGTCCCAGAGCCGAGTCCCTTCCCCCTGGGCACCAGCTCCAGGGATGTCCATGCCTCCACCACCCACCCGGAAGCCCACACACCCTGCGCCCCACAGCTCCCAGGTCCTCCAGCGCGAGGCCCACGGTCCGCCCGGCCTCCCCAGCGCCCCTCCTGCCCCATCCTGGCCGGCCTGACCTGCAGTAGCTGTCGCTGACCATCCCATAGACTGCGATCTCCTCGCATAGCTCCAGGGCAAGGATCATGGTGAACCAGCCGGTGCTGAGGAAGGAGCCCGACTGCCTCCTGGCAGGGAAAACACAGTCAGAACAAGGGGCTGGTGGAGGCCCTCGCCTCGGCTCTCTCAAGGCACAGCCCTGGCTACCCTCCCCGCTGAAGGCCACCCACCTTGACCCCCACAGAGGGGTCCTGGGGGAGGCCGGGGAGGGGACAGAGCCGGCCCGAGGTCTGCAGCAGGCAAAAGGCAGAGCTGGACACAAACCCAGATCTGTTCAACCCTCACCACCCACGCAGGGCGTGAGCAAACCTTCGGAAGATGGGAGGGGGCCCTGGCCACATCCTCTCTGGATCTAAGGGACGAAGCTTGGGGAGAGAGCAGGAGGCAGCAGAGCAGTGGTTGAAAGTGGGAAAGGGGGTGGCCTGAAGTCAAATGGTCTTTGATTCAAATCCTGTACCTGCTCTGAAGTGTCTGATTTGCTCATGAACCTCTCTGAGCCTCAGTGACCCATCTGTGAAATGGGGATAATTATAGGTGGCTATGGGGAGGGAACACTGTCAGCCCAGGAGCACTCCCATGCCTTTACTAGTTCACCGAACTCGGAACAAGACCTTCACTCACTCAGACACCAGCACTGGTTTCTCTCCCATCTGAGGGCCACTCACCTCCACCTCTAAGAGGCATTATGAGGTGGTTCATTCACTCAAACTGGACTCTGCCTACCCTCCTCTCAAAGGAGGAGGCAGCTGGGAGAGAACAGCTGAGAAGACAAGGCAACAAAGGAATAAAGAGTATCAGGTGGGAGGTGTCATCAGATGGGGTGATCAGGGAGGGCTTCTCTGAGGAGGTGACATTCCACACAGGCCTAAATGGCAGGAAGGGGTTAGTCATGGGAGATTTGGGGGAAGAACACTGTAGGCAGAAGGAACGACGTATGCAAAGGCATGAAGGCAAGAACCAGGGTGGATATGCGAGGAAGCGCAGATGGCCAGTATGGCTGGAACAGGACAGGCAGCAGCCAAATCATACAAGGCTTGTAGGCCAGGGGAGGAGAGAAGGTGGAGTCTGGACTTTATTCTCCATGGGAACCGAAGCTGCTGTGAGGTAGAGGGCAGGTGACTGATTGGGTGAATTCGCTGGGGAGGCTGGAGCGCACACTGTAGGATTCAGCAACACCAAGGAGGAGGTGCTGCAAGGGCGTGGGGGACGGGGGGACGGTGGCACCTGTGAGAGATTCAAGGTCCCATTGTGTGTGGCGGGTGATGGAATGAGGGGAGTTGGGTGGAAATCTGGGCGCTGCAGCTGTATTTCCTGAGCTGGGGAGGGGGGCCCAGGAGGAGGAACAGGTGTGTGGAGGAGGTGGCCGGGGTGGAGGGAAGAGCTCCCTGACTGCCCCACGATGGTCAGTGCCCCTCTCCACCGCCTCGAGCTATGTGATAATCTGATGAATGACGGTCTCTCTGATCCCCTGAGAGGGCAGAGCCACTTCTGCCTCCGTCACTGCTGTCCCCGGCCACCAGGAGGCCCCAGCAGGCAGGCCCAGCTCACCGGTTCTTGCCCGTCTCGTTCTGGAAGACCTGGTCGCAGTAGGCCATCATGCGCTCGGTGAAGGTGTACACCTGCAGGCCCGGGTACATCTTGGTGAGCTGCAGCAGCGTGCGGTAGGTGCGGCCGCCCAGCGTGCGGTCCATGTTCCGCCCCTGGCCCCACACCACGTAGAGCGTGTCGCGGGCCTGCTGGAAGTAGTGCGAGTAGTTCCGCAGCAGCAGCGGCACGGTCGTGTGCGAGATCACGCGCAGGGTGCTGCGCTGGCCCACGTCCGCCTCGAAGCCCACGGTGGGCGCCTGGTTCATGCGTAGCACGCACTCAGCACCGTCGATCTGGGTGCCCAGGCCTGAGCCCAGCATCTGGCCGGAGCTGGACACCACGGCACAGCTGTGGCACGGCCCTCGGACCAGTGGCTGCAGGGGGAGAGAGGGAGGGAGAGAGAGAGAGATAGAGAGAGGTGAGGGCACATAACCTCCACTCTCTGCTTCCTCCCCCTAGAAACATCCACTGACCTCACTTGATCTCTGTATCAAAGTATCAAATTATTTTATCAACCCATTTTACAGATGAGAAAACTGAGGCTGAGCAGGTGGAGTGATTTTCCCAAGGCCATACCCACAGCAAGTGGCAGAGCTGAGGTTCTGGTTCAGAGCCCTATGCTTTTCATTAGCCACACACAGCCCTTGTCCCTACTGCTGAGGCCCCAACCAGCTCTTCATCGTGAATTCGTTAGTAGGGTTACATGAGCAAATATATATAAAGCACTTAGCACTGTCTGGCACAGGCTGGGTGCCCTATATGTGTTTGTCCAGTAAATATAAACTCCAGCTCAAAACCATTCTTAGTCACTCCTTCCTCTGCTGAGCCTCACTCATGTGTCCAGTTTAGTAAGTAAAACAGAATCTTTAGCCCCGGCCGGTGTGGCTCAGTTAGTTGGGTGCCATTCCAGGCACTGAAAGGTTGCTGGTTTGATTCCCAGTCAGGGCACATGCCTGGGTTACAGCTCAATCCCCCATAGGGGGTCTGCTGAAAGCAGCCTATCCGTGTTCTATTCTCACATCGATGTTTCTCTCTCTCTCCCTTTCCCTTCCCCTCTCCCTAAAAGTCAATTTTTAAAAAGGTTTTTTTAAGCAGTCTTTAGTGTCCACAACAATGTTGGGAACCTCTGGTTCTGAGCCTGAATCCTGGCTCAGCCTGTTCCTAGCTGCATGGCCTTAGGCAAGTCATTTTGCCTCACTGACTCTCAATTCCCTTAGCAGTAAAATGGGGATAAAAATAGCATCTACTTGACCAGGTTTTGAGGATTCAATTAAAAATGCCTGGAGAGCCCGGCCGGCATGGCTCAGTGGTTGAGCAGCCACATATGAACCAGGAGGGCACGGTTCGATTCCTGGTCTGGGCACATGCCCAGGTTGCGGGCTCCATCCCCAGTGTGGGGCAGGGCTGATAAATGATTCTCTCTCATCATTGATGTTTCTATCTCTCTCTCCTTCTCTTCTTCTCTGAATCATAAACAATATATATATATATATATATATATATATATATATATATATATTTAAATGCCTAGAGCAGCGGTTCTCAACCTGTGGGTCGCGACCCCTTTGGCGGTCGAACGATCCTTTCACAGGGGTCGCCTAAGACCATCCTGCATATCAGATATTTACATTACAATTCATAACAGTAGCAACATTACAGTTATGAAGTTGCAACGAAAATAATTTTATGGTTGGGTCACAACATGAGGAACTGTATTTAAAGGGCCAGAGGTTGAGAACCACTGGCCTAGAGAGCTATGGCACAGAGTTAGGACACAATGAGGGCCCAACCCCCATCTCATTATCCCCCAAGAGGCAGAAGCTGAGCCAACCAGCCTGCAAATATTCACTTGGGGTCAGGGTTGGGGTCTCCCAGAACAGGGCTTGTTCCCCGCCCCAGGCCTCCGTGCCCTGCTAGGGGAAGGCGGTTTACGGAGGCCAGTAAAGGCTATGGAACATTAATTCCAGTTGATAAAAGACACACTGTCATATCCCACTCAGGGACACTTCATATCTAACATGTTGATTTAAGAACTCGTAGAACCATTTCCAGACCCAGCCATAAAGAGCAAGACTCCCTTCTTCTGCCCTCAGTTTAGCTTGTCCTGACAACTGGGGTCTGTTCAGATCCAAGGTCACAGCCAGCCCCAGGGGGTGTTCCGCTTGTTCCACAGTCTTTAAAATATTTAATTATTCCCTAATTTATAAAACCAGCCCCCGTGACAGTCAAGACTTGGACTTCCTGCTTCTCTGAACAAACCCAGAGGATCTGGCCACCCTGAGGCCACATCCCCATGAGCTCTGAGAGTCTGAAATGAACACTGGTCACCACCTTGGCAGGGTCCCCCCAGGCCACCCCAGCATTTGCCCCCCCCACCTGGCCAAACCTAAGGGGCACCCAGCTGAACCTTCACAGCAGCCCTACAGAGAGAGAAGCTACAACAACCTCCTTTACAGATGAGGAGGCAACAGACTCAGAGGAATGAAGACCCAGAATAGGTCTCCTCCAAGCCAGGGTCCCTGAGCGCACCTCCCTGCGACCAACACTCAGAGAACCTCCAACTCAGAAATGGGCCTTCGAGAAACCGACCACGTGGGGCCACTGAAGTCAGGGTGAGGGGTGTAAAGTGCTCTGACCTCGCCCGGCAGAGCTGGCATGGGGAGGTGGGTGCGGTTAGGGCAGGGGCACAGCTACCTCGACATCCCTGTCTGTCCGTGAGAGGGACAGCTCTGGGTTGTCATGACCTTTCCCTGTGGCATCTCTATCCCCAGCAGCAACCAGCACAAGGCGAGGCACATTCAAGGCGCCAAATACACGCTTGTTGAACGAGCGGCTTGTGTGTCCACGGGTAAATCTGAAGATGCACACAGCACGCCTCTCAGCAGGACGCTGAGTTGTCTGTCCGTCTCCCCGCTGGAACAGGAGCTCCAGGAGGCCAGCCACCCCCAGCACGCAGCTGACAGCAGCCAGGTGATGTTTGTTGAATTAAAAAACCCATTTCCTCAGCATGGAGCAGAGTGCAGAATCTCGGAGGGAAGGCAGGGGAGGGTGGGTGCGTGGGGAGTCATCAACCAAGAACCTTGTATGCATATAGGCATGGCTCATGGCCACAGACAACGGGGCGGTGAGGGCCTGGGGGAGGGGGGTGCTGGAGGGGTCAATGGGGGGAAAAGGGGGACATATGTAATACAACAATAAAGAATTATTTTTTAAAAAAATTTTTAAAAATCCATTCCTCTTAGAAATTGGGGCTCAGAGAGGTGAAGTGATTGTTCAACACCACACAACTGGTGAGCAAAGGCGCCCAGCCAGGTCCAGGCTGCCCTGGCAGGAGCCCAGGTCTCACTACCCCCGGCATCCTTGGCCTGCCCCCGACATGCTGCCTGGCTGACTCACCTTCCCATCTGGCACTCGGCTATATCCACTGAAGTGCAGGGGCCCTGGCGCTGTGGGCCTGGAGTTGGAGAGGTGGGGGCCCAGGCAGGAGGCCAGGCAGAAGGGCAGGCAGGCCCAGAAGCACAGCAGGATATAGGCAGCAGAGAAGCCCGCAGAGCACAGGATGACGAGCAGGAGCCGACCCTGGGGAGACAGCGGTCATAGGTGGGGATGTGGGCAAAGTAGGAGGATGGCGGCATAGGCAACGCCCATACTCACCGCCTCCCACAACCACATTAAACTTACAACTAAAATACAGAACAACCATCATCCAGAACCGCTGGAAAGCTGGCTGAATGGAAGTCCTACAACTAGAGAAGTAAAGAAGAAAGCACACTGAGACGGGTAGGAGGTGCAGAGGCGCGGAACGGGCTCACATGTGCCACTTTTTTAATTGGAAGAGAGATGGTCTCAGCAGAGGCTGCCCGGAGGAGCAAGGGGTCCCAGCCCCACACCAGACCCCCAGCCCAGGATTCCACAGCTGGGAAAAGAAGTCCCTACAGGCAGTAAGAACTACGGGCTGTACAAACCAGTGTGGATTGGGGCTCAGTGACACGGAGGTTACTGGAGACCCAGCTGTTCCTCTTAAAAGGCCGGCACACAAAATGAACTTACAAGGCCCTGCTTCCTCTGAGCTCCAGCACCAGGGCGAGGCTTTGGGGAAACCAGACACATACGAGGAGGAACTGGATTGTCTGGCATCGGGGCAGGAACTCAGAGGCGGCTTTCTCCCAGACGGAGGTGCTCACAGGGATCATTGTTCCTATGCTGGCACCTCCCCGGTCAGGGCTGACTGGCAGCCATTTCCGTTTGCTCTGCCCTGGTGATTCCTTAAGACCCGGTCTCATCCAATTTACAACCTCACCCCAACCTGAAAGCAGCAGCTTTTGCATATGAATGGCCTGTCCTTGCTCAGGCTAAAATCTGAAACAAGCTGCAGCTGGGTCAGGGAGCCCCAAACTTATCAATAAAAGGCCCAAGGCCAGCACCAGCATCAGCCTGCCTTGCTTCACAGCTGGGCCTCATCCAGGAGCTTCCAAACCTGATACAAAGAGGAGGAATCTTCAGATTTCTCTGTAGCTCCCGCTGGGTGGCCCCAGGCAGTGGCTGACTTTGCACCTCCTTAGAGACCCAAGAGCCAGTGTACCCAGTGGTCAGTGTCAGACCATACCAGATTACAACTCTACACATCCATAAGCAACACACTCAAGGGGCAGACTCAGTGAGCACCAAAGCCCCACTGAAACAAGTCCTGCTCCATAGGGGTGTCTCCTGTATAGCAACTCTCCCACCACAGTTACAGCTGGTCCTCTCAGCCAATTGGCCTGGAGGTCAATTCCTCCCAGTGACACCAATAGCAATCAAGTCTCAACTACAACAAGACTGTGCTCACAGCCCACAAAGGGGTGCACCTAGAGCTCCCAGCTCAGGTGAATGGAGAGGCTGAGGCACTGGGCCCTATAGGACACCTACTACACAAGGCCACTCTACCAACTCAAGGAGACATAGCAGCTCTACCCAATACATAGAAACAAACACAGGGAAGCAGCCAAAATGCAGAGACAAAGAAACATGTCACGAATGAAAGAAATGGAAGAAAGCAAAATACTGAATATAGAATTCAAAACCACGGTTACAAGTTTACTCAAGAATCTTCTACAAACTTCAAAAATCTTCCATTTCCAAAAAAAAAAAAAAAAGGAAAAATTTAAGCATACACTGACTGAAATAAAGAATAATATACAGGGATTCAATAGTAGAGTAGAGGATTCTGAGAATCAAATCAACGATTTGAAATATGAGTAAGCAAAAAACACCCAACCAGAAGAGCAAAAAGAAAAAAGAAACCAAAAATATGAAGATAGTGTAAGGAGCCTCTGGGACAACTACAAGCATACCAACATTCACATTATGGGGGTGCCAGAAGAAGAGAGAGAGCAAGATATTGAAAACCTATTTGAAGGAATAATGACAGAAAACTTCCCCTACCTGGTTAAAGAAATAGACTTACAAGTCCAAGAAGCACAGAGAACCCCAAACAAGAGGAACCCAAAGAGGACCACACCAAGGCACATCATAATTAAGATGCCAAGGGCTAAAGACAAAGAGAGAACCTTAAAAGCAACAAGAGAAAAGCAGTTAGTTACCTATAAGGGAGTACCCATACGACTGTCAGCTGATTTCTCAACAGAAACTATGCAGGCCAGAAGGGAGTGGCAAGAAATATTCAAAGTGATGAATAGCAAGAACCTACAACCAAGATTACTCTACCCAGCAAAGCTATCATTTAGAATTGAAGGTCAGATAAGAGCTTCACAGACAAGAAAAAACTAAAGGAGTTCATCACTATCAAACCAGTATTATATGAAATGTTGAAGGGTATCCTTTAAGAAGAGGAAGAAGAAGAAAAAGGTAAAGATAAAAATTATGAACAACAGAGTGACAACAAGTGAATCTAAAAATCAAATTAGCCCTAGCCGGTTTGGCTCAGTGGATAGAATATTGGCCTGCAGACCAAAGGGTCCCAGGTTCGATTCCAGTCAAGGGCACATACCTTGGTTGCAGACTCCTCCCTGGCCCAGGTCTGGTCAGGGCGCATGCAGGAGGCAACTAAATCTATGTCTTTCTCTCACATCAATATTTCTCTCTGTCTTTCCCTCTCTCTTCCACTCTCTCTAAAAATCAATGGAAAAATACCCTCAGGTGAGCATTAAAAGAATAATAATAGGTGGAACAATAAATTGATGTCTCTCTCAAATAAAAAATAAAAATAAATAAATAAATAAAAATCAAATTAAACAAATGAGAAATCTAATGAACAGAATAAACTGGTGAATAAAATAGAATCAGAGGCATGGAAAATGGAACAGACTGAGGATTCTCAGAGGGAAGGGGGGTGGGAGGGTGGAAAGAGATTAAACAAAGATCTTATATGCATATATGTATTACCATAGGGTGGCGAAGGCCTGGGGTGAGGTGGGAACCAGGTGGAGGAGGTCAATGGGGGGGAGGGGGGGAAGAGGGACATCTATAATAATCTCAACAATAAAGATTTTTTAAAAAAAAATTTTAATAAATAAATAAGGTGGGGATGTGGGTCCCTGGGGTTCCTAGAAGCTTCTATAGGGGGGCTTTAACCCAGCTTCATGGGTCCAAACTCCAGCTCAGTAGCTCCTAGAACATCAGCAGAATCTAAAGTCTCCATTAACCAGGCCTTCTTCTGGGCTGCCAGGCTCCGGGCACAAGAGGCTCTGGAGAGAAGCCTTATGTTCTAGATGAAAGGGATCTGAGTGACGTGTGTAACTCAAATCCATACAGCTAGAAAACAGCGTAGTGAGACCTCAAACCCAGGCTGCAGAGCCCATGCTCTTAAGCAGAAGTCTGTGCAGCCTGGGGTACGTCTCCCCACCTCTCTGGGCCTCTACAAAATAGGGGCGAGTGTGAACTTGCAGCGGTGGAAGTGCTTGGTATACTGTGAAGTACTGGGCACGTGAGGACAGGAGAGTGACCGTCAGCAGTGCAACCAGCCCCCTTCAGACCCTGGACTGTGGCTGCCAGGATGGCCATCCTCCACCGCTCCACCCGCTGACTCAGTAGCAGTCCGCCAGGCTGATGATCATGATCTGGGTCAGCAGTCTAGGTGAGTAGGGAGGTCAAGGAGGGATGTGTGGGAAGTGTCATTCAGGAAGTGGTTGCCCTGGCTGGGTAGCTCAGTTGGTTAGACCGTTAGAGCATCATCCCGACATGCAAGGTTGCAGGTTCGATCCCCGGTCAGGGCACATATAAGAATCAATCAATGCCCTTGCCGGTTTAGCTCAGTGGATAGAACTTTGGCTTGTGGACTGAAGGGTCCCCGGTTAGATTCCAGTCAAAGGCACATGCCCAGGTTGCAGGCTCGATCCCCAGTAGGGGCCATGCAGGAGACAGCCGATCAATAATTCTCTCATCATTGATGTTTTAAAAAAGAATCAATCAGCCCTGGCCGGTTTGACTTAGTGGATAGAGTGCCAGCCTGCAGAATGAAGGGTCCTGGGTTCAATTCCGGTCAAGGGCACATGCCTGGGTTGTGGCTTGATCCCCAGTAGGGGTCGTGCAGGAGGCAGCCAATCAGTGATTCTCTCTCATCATTGATGTTTTTATCTCTCTCTCCCTCTTTCTTCCTCTCTGATATCAATAAAAAAATATATATATTTTTAAAAGAATCAATCAATGAATACATAAATAAGTGGAAGAACAAATCAATGTTTCTCTCATTCTCTTTTCATCACTCACTAAAAATCAAAAAAGTAAGAAAGACAAATGAAGGAAGAAAGGAAGAAAGGAAGAAAAAGAGAAAGAGAGAGAGAGAGAGAGAGAGAGAGAGAGAGAGAGAGAGAGAGAAAGAAAGAAAGAAAGAAAGAAAGAAAGAAAGAAAGAAAGAAAGAAAGAAGAAAGAAAGAAAGATTGATTCAACAATTGAAAGCTGCTGTCCAGGGGCTCTGCCTCCAGAAACCATGTACCAAAGGCCACTTGAACTAAGAAGCCCTACTGGGGGGCTGGCCCTGCCATCAGAATTGGTGAAAGCCCCAACCAAGCCTTCAAGGAGGGGCTGCCCGGTTTGGTTGGGGGGGTGGGTCATGACCCAGGGCCGCCATCCTGTACTGGGCTACCATGGTCACCACCTGTGTCTCTCTGGACTCTGATTTCCTCCGAGCCTACCAAGGCACAGTTCCCTCAGCCACCTGTCAGGAATCGTGGGCTGGTGCTCTTTAAAACCAGAGGTGGAAAAAGCAGCCCCACCATTCCCCCAGGACTATCTCCATGAAAGCACAACTTTTTCTGCCCACAAACCATATCAGCTTCTAAAAAATAAATCTCCCTGTGGCCAGCTGGGGGGTGGGGTGGGGAATGTCCAGCCCCTGAGTACTCAGGCTGCCGGGCATCTGGTGCCCTGTGCACGAGGGACCAGAGACCTCCATTCAGGCAGTGCTGGTTGACCCCCCCAACACCCAGGGCTCTCTCCCACCCGGGGGCTCCTGGGTCAAGTCAGGACCAGCTAAACGGAACTTTCACACCACAGCCCACTCCCACCCCGGGTGAGCTCCAGGATGCTCACAGGAGATAGTACTATTATCTCCACGTCACAGGGGAGAGGGGCCAGGCACTGAAACCACAGAGAACGCCGCCTGTTGGGGCCACACAGCCCGCTGGGTCAGAGCCGGCCCTGAGGCCAGGCTGCCCTCTCCCCAGCTCAGTGGGTCAGAGTGAGTCAGGCCTGGGGTGTGCAAGGCTCCTGAGGCTGCGGTGCCAGGGCCACCTCCAAGTCCCCGTAAGCTTTCCTTTTTCCCACTTACCCGAGCCTTCATGCTGTGGCTGCCGCTCAGCAGCAGGGGGGCTGCTGTCTCCAGGCCTGGGAAGGGGTGGGAGCCAGGCACCTGTCAAGACCCAGAAACTCAGGGCTGGGTCCCAGGCCTCAGAGGAAACTTCCCAGGGAAACTGAGGCAGGGGAGGGTACTGGCCGGGGTCAAGGCAAATATCTTCTGAAAATCGAAGTCCCCGAACGCCAGGCAGCGCTGTCCCCAAACACCAGGCAGCGCTGTCCCCGTCCTTTGAACACTTCCACCAACCCAAATCCCACTGTGCAAATGAGGAAGGAGAGGCAGAGAGGGGGAAGCCCGGGCTCAAGGTCACCCATCGAATCTGGGTCAGATGGACCCAGGAGCCAGGCGCTCCGGCTCCCACCCACCCTCCACCTCACTACCCGCGGGGCATGCAGAGGCCTGGGGAGAGACTGGAGGATTTCCGCCCCTCTACCCGTTTCCACCGCTCCCTCCCCCCGCCGAGCGCTAACCGCGCGGGCAGGTTGGGACCCGCCGGCTGCTCTTGATCCGCTGCTCGGAGCTCCATGGCCGCGGGCCGGGTGAGCCGGGCTGGAACCCCGGGCCTCGGGGCACAGGGGGCGCCCCTGCCGCAGCTTTGGCTGCTGGAAGGCGAAAGTGCGCTGCCGGCGGCGGGGGCGGGGTCAGCGACTCCCGGGCGGAGACTGGGGCGGGGCGGGGCCAGAGCGGCGGGGGCGGGATCAGCAAATCTCGGGCCGAGACGGGGGCGGGGCCTAGTGGAGTGGGCGGGGCTACGAGCCCGGCCAGCGCTGCTTGGGAGGGGCCTGCGCTGCCAGTTGCCAGGCCTTCGGGGGATGAAGGCGGGGCCTGCGGGCGGGAGCCGGGCCACAGCACCCCGGTGGTGTCTGAACTCAGCATCCGCCCCCATCTTTTCCGTCCTGCCACATTTGTCTAAGCTCCTGCCCAGCTCGGGCTGAGCGGCCCACAGAGGAAAGTCTTTCAGAACCGCTCAATCATGGCTGCCTGGCCGTCTGGACTTGAGTTTCTCCATTTCTGAAACTGGGGAGTCGGTAGGAAAATTAAACAGGGGCTTGGAGTCAGGCAGCCCTGCGTTTCAGGTTGGTAGGGTCGTCAGTAAAATATGGAACACCCAGTTTCTTTGGAATTTCAGATAAACAACGAATAGTTAAAAATCTGAAATTCCGCCGAAACCGGTTTGGCTCAGTGGATAGAGCATCGGCCTGCGGACTGAAAGGTCCCAGGTTCGATTCCGGTCAAGGGCATGTACCTTGGTTGCAGGCACATCCCCAGTAGGAGATGTGCAGGAGGCAGCTGATTGATGTTTCTAACTCTCTAACTCTCTCCCTTCCTCTCTGTAAAAAATCAATAAAATATATTTAAAAAAAAAAATCTGAAATTCCAATGCCACTGGTGTCCTGCACTTTCTGTGGCAACCCTACTTGGACTGTCTCTGATGGTGTGACCTTCACCTGAGCCTCAGGACTGCTCTGTGAGTGGGGTCATAGCACTTGCCTCCCTCCTAGTGAGATAGTGCAGGACGGCCTGTGGCAGTCAGATCACCCCTGGGCATCTCACTCCAGATCCAGGGCTCTGACCGCCACCTTCACTGTCCAAAGCGCCTCCAAATCCAACACAACTCAGTCCAGGCCCCTGCAGGTGCTGAAACGTGTCCCATCTGAAGGCTCAGTTGGGGTCCCTTAGAGATTTCAAACCCAAGTGCCTTCAGGGGGTCAGATATTGGGACAATAGGGAGGGGTGGGCCTTGTTGGTGACGTGGAAAGCATACTTTCCACTTAAAGTGTTGTTTTTACAAAATACTTCATGGTCCTGGCAGCTCATCTTACCACACCCACCACACCCACCACCCTCCGTGGGGCCTGGCCTGGGCACCAGCCTGTGCTCTTGCTCTGGCCCCATTTCAAACTCCAGGTTCTGGTGTGGGCACAACCCAGGGTATTCACGTTGGGTATCTGCACTCAGCTCAGTAACAAGGCTCCCCTGCTCTGGGTGCAAAGCCATGTCCCCCAAGCTGGTGTTCCAGGCCTCTGGGTCTCTCCCCATCCTCGCCCTGGGCACACCTCTAGGGCAGTGGTCCAGGTTCAGCCTCTCTCTGTGGCCTGTCATTCACACAAGGCAAAGCGCACAGCGAGTCCCCAAACCAGAGCCCTTCAGCCTCTCCCTGGTCTTCCTCTGTCCAGTTTCTGTTTTCATAGACCCAACCCCTAGGGGACAATGGTGAGAAGTTCCTTCATCACCCACATTGGCTGGTGAAATGACAATTCCTCCCCCAAAGAGGCAACTCCCTCCTCGCTAGGGCCACGTGGAGACAGGGACATGCCCAAATGACCTGGGCTCCCAGAGCAGGTGAGGGCCCGACATCCACAGACGGACACTGGGAATCCCGTCCCCCAGTTTCAGATGAAGCTCTTTAATTTGCTTTTGACAGAAGCCTACTCCCCTTACCCCGGCCAAGGCCCTGCAGTTTGAACTCCTGACTCCCACTTAATCACCATCCACCCACCTCCCTCACCTTTCCAACCCCCAATCACACTGAGCTCTTTTCTAGCTCAGGGACTTTGCATTTGCTATTCCTCTACCTGGACTGCTCTATTCACGTGGTCAGCTTCCTTCTCATTCAGTTCAAATGTCACCTCCTTGGCAACCACTCTACCCAACACTGCACCCCCATCCCTCCTGACCCACCTTGATTTATCTTTTTCAAGTACTTGTCACACTCTGAAATCATCCTGTGTGGTAACTGGTTTTCATGCTCATGGTCTACCCACCTATTTATTATACCCTAAGCTCTGTGTGAGCACTTAGGCCAGTCATGTCCTCAAGGCATTTCCAGCACCTGCACAGAGCCCAGCACCTACGATGTCTGTTGAATGAGCCACTTAGGGGAGTCAAGAGTCTGGGCCCTGAGAGATCTGGGACAAGGCATTTCCCTGTCCAGCGTCAGGCCCTGCCTCAGCTCGTTGCCAGAGACCCAAAGGGAGTGAGGGGCCGAACCATCCTTATCTAGGACTCTGGGGCTCGGACTCAGCCGTGTGGATACAAACCCCAGGGAACTGTGGGCCCAGTTTCCTGCTGTGCTGCCCGACCACCAGGAATTTCCACAACCCGCCCACCTCCCGGGAGGGCAGTGAGCTGCACACACCCGATGTCTCAACTTCCTGCTGAGTCAGAACCAGAAATTCTCCATGGCTTGTGCTAGCTCGGGCAGGTTGTCACCCAAGGCCACCCAGGTATCTAGGGGGGATGTCAATTACTTATCTATAGCTACATCTAGAGATATCTGTATCTGTATCTAGATCTATATCTCTACCTCCAGGAACCACACTCCAGTTCTGCAACATAAGCTTTCCCTTTCCTCCTCCTCCCCTATCAGCCATTTTTCTTCCTTTTCTCGGAAGGCCAGTGGAATGGCAGTGTTTGGTGTAGCTGAGAGGCTTTCCCGAGTCATCCAGTCCTGGGGGCCAGCTCTTGGCCCACACAGCTCCCCACCCACCATACTGTCCCCACCCACTCTCAACACCAACCACTGGGAAATGTTTTTTATTCCAAACTAGAGGCCTGGTGCATGAAAATTCGTGCACTTGGGGTGGGGGATGTCCCTCAGCCCTGCCTGCACCCTCTCATAGTCCAGGACCCCTTGGAGCAGTGGTTCTCAACCTGTGGGTCGAGACCCCTTTGGCGGTCAAATGACCCTTTCACAGGGGTTGCCTAAGACCATCCTGCATATCAGATATTTACATTATGATTCATAACAGTAGCAACATTACAGTTATGAAGTAGCAACGAAAATAATTTTATGGTTGGGTCACAACATGAGGAACTGTATTTAAAGTGCCAGAAGGTTGAGAACCACTGCCTTGGAGGATGTCTACCCTGCCAGCTTAGGCCTGCTCCTCAGGGGATCAGGCCTAAGCTGGCAGTCAGACATTCCTCTGGCAGCCTGGGAGCGCTCGGGGGATGTCTGACTGATGGCTTAGGCCCGCTCCCCGCGGATATCCCAGTCGGACATCCTGGCTTCTGGCTGAGTGGTGGGAGCACACCGACCACCAGGGGGTAGCTCCTGCATTGAGTGTCTGCCCCTGGTGTTCAGTGCGCATCATAGTGACCGGTCATTCCCCATCGTTCCTGGTCAATTTGCATATTACCCTTTTATTACATAAGATGTCAGGCACTCTCTCACCCCAGCCCTTTGCTGTACCCTTAGCCTAGGACCCTCCCAGCGCCTGACAGTTGACTCTTCTGATCTCAGTTTAGAGATTAGAAACAACCCCACCCATCAACTACTGAGGTGGGGGCCCCTTCCCTGAGCTCCATGGCCTCATGGTCCTTCACAAGGCTTTGTTACACCAGGACGCTTTTGTCACCGCCTCCCACCCCCACCCCAGACTGAGTTCTGTGAAGGTGAAATCTGTGCTCCACTCCCACGTCCCCAAAGCCCAGCCTGTTACATAGCAGGTGCTCAATAAATATTTAATGCGTTAATGAGGTCCATTTTCATCCTTCCATCTTACAGATTAGATCGCTGAGGCACGGAGAAGGTTAACACCGTGCCCTGGTCACACAGTCAGGCCCCAGAGCAGCACTAGAGGAAAGGCCGGCTTGGGCATGGTCAGATTGGACTGAGGTCAGAGGCCGGCTGGAGTCTCCTGGAGGAGGGAGAAGGAATGGTCAGGGGCTATGCAGACACTTTGCTTCTCTGCTCCTGGTGATGTCTGTTTGGCAAGGGCCCTTGGTCTGCCCACCATCCCTACCCCCATTTCTCAGATGAGAATAGTGACTATCAGAGGAGGGCAGAGCTTACTCAAGATCAACATAGTGCTTCCCAGAGCTGCAGGCCCCCCAATACCCCACCTTCTCCTACCTGCATCCTTAAAGGGCCCTTCTTGAGCCAGGGGCAGGGGATAGGGAGGCCTGGAGTTCCGGAGCTAGCCTTGCCACTTACCCGTGCATACGCCCCTTAAAATCTCTGGGCCTTGGTTTCCCCATCTGTACGACAAAGGGCCTGGGCTGGAGCCTTCAGCCTCCCCGCTTTCTGAGAGCATGAGGACAGGGCTGTGGGAGCTGGTAAGAATACAGGCTCCTGAGTCCAAAAGGCACAGTCGAGTCCTGGTTCCAGCATTTACTGCTGAGTGATCTTGCTCAGTCCCTTCACCCCATGAGCCTCCATCTCATGGTCTGTGAAAAGAGAATAATAGCATTTTTTTTTTTTTTGAGGATAAAATGAGCTAATATGGCGAGTCCCTGGCAAAATACCAGCCAGGCACAGCATCACCATTAAATAAGGTTGTCATATTAGTTGGAGAATGCTGCCCTCTGGAGGCCCTCTGGAGGAACAGCAGGCTGGGGGAGCCCGATCAAGCTGGCACATGCATTCCGGGCCTGTGCCCATTGTCCAGATGGGGAGAGCGCGGCCCCGCGCCGGTCACTCGGTGTGCTCCTCCACCCACTGGCAGAGGCGACGGGCGTAGAGAGCCGGGCTGACGGTGGAGAAGGCCCGGTTGGGGTAGCGCAGCGCCTTCCACAGGTACTCCAGTCGCTTGCGGAGCCCGTAGACGGTGGCGAGGTCCACAAGGCCCAGGAAATAGCGTTGCTCCGGGCCGTCCAAGATGTGAAGGGCGTTGGGGCCATCAGGCAGCAGCCGAAGGTTCTGCGCTCCCGGCTCATCCAGGCTCTGTACCCCTTGCACAGACCTAGGGGCCGACAGAGGGGTGAGGCAACCACCGCCTTCAGGGGCTCCAGCCAACTGACCCTGTAAACGTGGCCAGGCTGCCCTTGGGTGGCGCTCTGCCCTAACCCTGTGCTTCCCTTGCTCATTTCAGACCTCTGAGCGCCAGGCCGGTGAAGTCAGATCAACCGAGTAAAGTGTAGTTAATGGTCTAGAGTTGCACTGGCCAATATGTAGCCACTTGGGGAATAAGCCAATGAGAGGCAAGTCCCGCCCAGGCATCGACCAATCAGAACTCAGCGGTCTAGAAGCCCAGTCAGGACGCTGGTATCTGCAGTGCCAAGGTAATAGGGATGATGGAGAGATGGAGATGGGGGTGGGGGTGGGGGTAGGAGTATTTTTAAAAAATATATTTTTTATTGATTTAAGAAAGGAAGGGAGAGGGAGAGATGGAAACATCAATGGTGAGAGAGAATCACTGATCGGCCGCCTCCAGCACGCCTGTGTGGGG